>NC_134837.1:41317687-41478639 GCF_004210375.1 Tachypleus tridentatus | reverse complement strand
GATTGTAGAGAGATGTCGAAATCCACTACTTGTCACCATGGCTGTAGAGAATGTGGATATCCACTACTGTGCATGGCTGTAGAGAATGTGGATATCCACTACTGTCATGGCTGTAGAGAATGTGGTATACTACCCACCACTGTCATGTGAGCCTTTAGAGTATGTGGATATCCACTACTGTCATGGCTGTAGAGAATGTGGATATCCACTAGAATAAGGGGTGTCAACAGAACGTGGTTATCCACCACTGTCAAGGCCGCAAAAGAGAATGCGGATATCCGCTACTGTTATGGCTGTAGTGAATATGGTCATCCACTACCGTATCATGGCTGTAGAGAATGTAGATATCTGCTACCGTCATGAATGGGAAGAGAATGTGGATATCCACCATTGTTTATGTCTGTCGACGAGAGAACGAAGTTTATCCACTACTGTTGGTCACTGTAGAGAATGTGGATATCCACTACTGTCATGGCTGCAGAAAATGTGGATACCCACTACCGTCATGGCTACAGAGAATGTGGATATCCACTACTGTTATGGATTGTAGAGAATGTGGATATCCACTTACTGTCATGGCTGTAGAGAATATGGATATCTACTACTGTCATGGTTGCTGTAGAGAAAGTGGTTATCCACTGCTGTGATGGCTGTAGAGAATGTGGATATCCACTACTGTCATGGTTGTAGACTATATGGATACTCCTACTGTCATGGCTGTAGTAGAAGGCAGTGGATATCCACTGTTATGCTGTAGAGATGTGGATATCATCCACTGATGTCATGGAGTAGTGAAGAGAATGGATATCCACTTCTGTCATGGCTGTAGAGAATGTGGATATCCTCTACTGTCATGGTTGTAGAGAATGTGGATATCCACTACTGTCATGGCTGTAGAGAATGTGGTTATCCACTACTGTCTTGATGGCTGTAGAAAATGTGGATATCCACTACTGTCCTGGTTGTAGAGAATGTGGTTATCCACTACTGTCATGGATATGTAGAGAATGTGGATATCCACTACTATCATGACTGTAGAGAATGTGGATATCCACTATTGTTAGGTACTGTTATGAAGAGAATGTGATTATCCAATACTGTTATGACCTGTAGAAAATGTGGATGTCCAATACTGTCATGACTGTAGAGAATGTGGATATCCACTACTGTCATGGTTGTAGAGAATGTGGATATCCACTACTGTTAGGGTGTCAAGAGAACGTGATTATCCAATACTGTTATGACTGTAGAGAATGTGGATATCCAATACTGTCATGATTGTAGAGAATGTGGATATCCACTACTGTCATGGCTGTAGAGAATGTGGATATCCACAAAAATTAGGAGTATAAATAGAATGTGGTTATCCACTACTGTCATGGCTGTAGAGACAGCGTGATTATCCAATACTGTTATGACTGTACAGAATGTGGTTATCCACTACTGTCATAGCTGTGAGAGAATGTGATTATCCAATACTGTCATGACTGTACAGAATGTGGATATTCACCACTGTCATGGCTGTAGAGAATGTGGATATCCACTACTGTCATGGCTGTAGAGAATGTGGATATCCACTACTGTCATGGCTGTAGAGAATGTGGATATCCACTACTGTCATGGTTGTAGAGAATGTGGATATCCACTACTGTCATGGCTGTAGAGAATGTGGATATCAACTACTGTAATGGCTGTAGAGAATGTGGATATCCACTACTGTCATGGCTGTAGAGAATGTGGATATCCACTACTGTCATGGTTGTAGAGAATGTGGATATCCACTACTGTCATGGCTGTAGAGAATGTGGATATACACTACTACTGTCATGACTGTAGAGAATGTGGATATCCACTGCTGTCATGGCTGTAGAGAATGTGGATATCCACTACTGTCATGGCTGTAGAAATGTGGATATCCACTGTCATGGTTGTCATGTGGGTTGTAGAGAATGTGGATATCCACTACTGTCATGGCTGTAGAGAATGTGGATATCCACTACTGTCATGGTTTGTAGAGAATGTGGTATCCACTACTGTCATGGCTGTAGAGAATGTGGATATCCACTAATGAGTCAGGTCTTCCACTACTGTCAGAACGTGATTATTCCAATACTGTTATGACTGTAGAGAATGTGGATATCCAATACTGTTATGATTGTATAGAATGTGGATATCCACTACCATGGCTGTAGAAATGTGGATTATCCACTATGTAATGGGTGTAGAGAATGTGGTTTATCCATCATAGTTGTAGAGAATGTGGATATCCACTACTGTCATGGCTGTAGAGAATGTGGATATCCACTACTGTTATGACTGTAGAGAATGTGGATATCCACTACTGTCATGGCTGTAGAGAATGTGGATATCCACTACTGTCATGGCTGTAGAGAATGTGGTTATCCACTGCTGTGATAGCTGTAGAGAATGTGGATATCCACTACTGTCATAGGCTGTAGAGAATGTGGATATCCACTACTGTCATGGCTGTAGAGAATGTGGTTATCCACTACTGTGATGTCTGTAGAGAATGTCGTTATCCACTGTCATGGCTGTAAAGAATGTGGATATCCACTACTGTCATGGTTGTAGAGAATGTGGATATTACTACTGTCATGGCTGTAGAGAATGTGGTTATCCACTACTGTCATGGCTGTAGAGAATGTGGATATCCACTACTGTCAGGTCTGTAGAGAATGGTTATATCCAATACTGTTATGGCTGTAGAGAATGCGGATATCCACTACTGTCATGAATGTAGAGAATGTGGATATCCACTACTGTCATGGCTGTAGAGAATGTGGATATTCACTACTGTTAGAAGTGTCAATAGAATGTGGTTATCCACTACTGTCATGGCTGTAGAGAATGTGATTATCCAATACTGTCATGACTGTACAGAATGTGGTTATCCACTACTGACATGGCTGTAGAGAATGTGGATATCCACTACTGTGCATGGTTGTAGAAAATGTGGATATCCACTACTGTCATGGCTGTAGAGAATGTGGATATCCACTGATGTGTCATGGTTGTAGTGAATGTGGATATCAACTGTCATGGCTGTAGAGAATGTGGATATCCAATACTGTTATCTTTGTAGAGAATGTGGATATCCACTACTGTCATGGCTGTAGAGAATGTGGATATCCACTACTGTCATGGCTGTAGAGAATGTGGATATTCACTAGAATTAGAAGTGTCAATAGAATGTGGTTATCCACTACTGTGATGGCTGTAGAGACAATGTGATTATCCACTACTGTTATGACTGTAGAGAATGTGTTTATTCAATACTGTAGAGAATGTGGATATCCAATACTGTTATGATTGTAGAGAATGTGGATATCCACTACTGTCATGGCTGTAGAGAATGTGGTTATCCACTACTGTCATGGTTGTAGAAAATGTGGATATCCACTACTGTCATGGCTGTAGAGAATGTGGATATCCACTACTGTCATGGTTGTAGAGAATGTGTTATCCAATACTGTTATGACTGTAGAGAATGTGGATATCCACTACTGTCATGTCTGTAGAGAATGTGGATATCCACTACTGTCATGGCTGTAGAGAATGTGGATATCCACTAGAATTAGGGGTGTCAATAGAATGTGGTTATCCACTACTGTCATGGCTGTAGAGAATGTGGATATCCACTACTGTCATGGCTGTAGAGAATGTGGATATCCACTACTGTCATGGCTGTAGAGAATGTGGATATCCACTACTGTCATGGTTGTAGAGAATGTGGATATCCACTACTGTCATGACTGTAGAGAATGTGGATATCCACTGCTGTGATGGCTGTAGAGAATGTGGATATCCACTATTGTTATGGCTGTAAAGAATGTGGATATCCACTACTGTCATGGCTGTAGAGAATGTGGATATCCACTACTGTCATGGCTGTAGAGAATGTGGATATCCACTACTGTCATGACTGTAGAGAATGTGGATATCCACTATTGTTAGGTCTGTCGAGAGAACGTGATTATCCAATACTGTTATGACTGTAGAGAATGTGGATATCCACTACTGTCATGGCTGTAGAGAATGTGGATATCCACTACTGTCATGGCTGTAGAGAATGTGGATATCCACTACTGTTATGATTGTAGAGAATGTGATTATCCACTACTGTCATGGCTGTAGAGAATGTGGATATCCACTACTGTCATGGCTGTAGAGAATGTGGATATCCACTACTGTCATGGCTGTAGAGAATGTGGATATCCACTACTGTCATGGCTGTAGAGAATGTGGATATCCACTACTGTCATGGCTGTAGAGAATGTGGTTATCCACTACTGTCATGGTTGTAGAGAATGTGGATATCCACTACTGTCATGGCTGTAGAGAATGTGGATATCCACTACTGTGTCATGGATTATCCACTACTGTAGAGAATGTGGATATCCACTACTGTCATGGCTGTAGAGAATGTGGTTATCCACTACTGTCATGGCTGTAGAGAATGTGGATATCCACTACTGTCATGGCTGTAGAGAATGTGGATATCCACTACTGTAATGGCTGTAGAGAATGTGATTATCCACTACTGTCATGGCTGTAGAGAATGTGGATATCCACTACTGTCATGGCTGTAGAGAATGTGGATATCCACTACTGTCATGGCTGTAGAGAATGTGGTTATCCACTACTGTCATGGCTGTAGAGAATGTGGATATCCACTACTGTCATGGCTGTAGAGAATGTGGATATCCACTACTGTCATGGCTGTAGAGAATGTGGATATCCACTACTGTCATGGCTGTAGAGAATGTGGATATCCACTACTGTAGGTCTGTCCAGAGAATGTGATTATCCACTACTGTTATGACTGTAGAGAATGTGGATATCCACTACTGTATATGGCTGTATAGAATGTGGATATCCACTACTGTCATGGCTGTAGAGAATGTGGATATCCACTACTGTCATGGCTGTAGAGAATGTGGATATCCACTACTGTCATGATTGTAGAGAATGTGGATATCCACTACTGTCATGGCTGTAGAGAATGTGGATATCCACTAGAATCAGGGGTGTCAATAGAATGTGGTTATCCACTACTGTCATGGCTGTAGAGACAACGTGATTATCCAATACTGTTATGACTGTAGGAGAATGTGGATATCCACTACTGTCATGGCTGTAGAGAATGTGGATATCCACTACTGTCATGGCTGTAGAGAATGTGGATATCCACTGTTGTTAGGTCTGTCAAGAGAATGTGACTATCCACTACTGTCATGGCTGTAGAGAATGTGGATATCCACTACTGCATCATGGCTGTAGAGAATGTGGATATCCACTACTGTCATGGCTGTAGAGAATGTGGATATCCACTAGAATTATGGCTGTAGAGAATGTGGTTATCCACTACTGTCATGGCTGTAGAGAACGTGATTATCCAATACTGTTATGACTGTAGAGAATGTGGTTATCCACTACTGTCATGGCTGTAGAGAATGTGGATATCCACTACTGTCATGGCTGTAGAGAATGTGGATATCCACTATTGTTATGGTCTGTAGAGAACGTGATTATCCAATACTGTTATGACTGTAGAGAATGTGGATATCCAATACTGTTATGATTGTAGAGAATGTGGATATCCACTACTGTCATGGCTGTAGAGAATGTGGATATCCACTAGAATTAGGGGTGTCAATAGAATGTGGTTATCCACTACTGTCATGGCTGTAGAGACAACGTGATTATCCAATACTGTTATGGCTGTACAGAATGTGGATATCCACTACTGTCATGGCTGTAGAGAATGTGGATATCCACTACTGTCATGGCTGTAGAGAGAATGTGGATATCCACTACAAGAGAACGTGATTATCCAATACTGTTATGACTGTAGAGAATGTGGATATCCAATACTGTTATGATTGTAGAGAATGTGGATATCCACTACTGTCATGGCTGTAGAGAATGTGGATATCCACTAGAATGTAAAGGTGTAGAGAATGTGGGTATCCACTACTGTCATGGCTGTAGAGAGAACGTGATTATCCAATACTGTTATGACTGTAGAGAATGTGGATATCCACTACTGTCATGGCTGTAGAGAATGTGGATATCCACTACTGTTGGTGGCTGTAGAGAATGTGATTATCCAATACTGTCATGGCTGTAGAGAATGTGGATATCCACTACTGTCATGGTTGTAGAGAATGTGGATATCCACTACTGTCATGGCTGTAGAGAATGTGGATATCCACTAGAATTAGGGTGTCAATAGAGAATGTGGATATCCACTACTGTCATGGCTGTAGAGACAATGTGATTATCCAATACTGTTATGACTGTAGAGAATGTGGATATCCACTACTGTCATGGCTGTAGAGAATGTGGATATCCACTACTGTCATGGCTGTAGAGAATGTGATTATCCACTACTGTCATGGCTGTAGAGAATGTGGATATCCACTACTGTCATGGCTGTAGAGAATGTGGATATCCACTACTGTCATGGCTGTAGAGAATGTGATTATCCAATACTGTCATGAATGTAGAGAATGTGGATATCCACTACTGTCATGGCTGTAGAGAATGTGGATATCCACTACTGTCATGACTGTAGAGAATGTGGATATCCACTATTGTTAGGTCTGTCAAGAGAACGTGTCAATACTGTTATGACTGTAGAGAATGTGGATATCCAATACTGTTATGGCTGTAGAGAATGTGGATATCCACTACTGTCATGGCTGTAGAGAATGTGGATATCCACTATTAGGTGTCAATAGAATGTGTAGACTAATGTGGACAACGTGATTATCCAATACTGTCATGACTGTAGAGAATGTGGATATCCACTACTGTCATGGCTGTAGAGAATGTGGTTATCCACTACTGTCATGACTGTAGAGAATGTGGATATCCACTACTGTCATGGTTTGTAGAGAGAATGTGGATATCCACTACTGTGTAGAGAATGGCTGTAGAGAATGTGGATATCCACTACTGTCATGGCTGTAGAGAATGTGGATATCCACTGGCTGTGATGGCTGTAGAGAATGTGGTTATCCACTACTGTCATGGCTGTAGAGAATGTGGATATCCACTACTGTCATGGCTGTAGAGAATGTGGATATCCACTACTGTCATGACTGTAGAGAATGTGGATATCCACTGCTGTCACATGGTTGTAGAGAATGTGGATATCCACTACTGTCATGGCTGTAGAGAATGTGGTTATCCACTACTGTCATGTCTGTAGAGAATGTGGATATCCACTACTGTCATGGCTGTAGAGAATGTGGATATCCACTACTTTTAGGGGTGTAGAAAATAGAATGTGGTTGTCATGGCTGTAGAGAATGTGGTTATCCACTACTGTCATGGCTGTAGAGAATGTGGTTATCCACTACTGTTATGGTTGTAGAGAATGTGGATATCCACTACTGTCATGGCTGTAGAGAATGTGGATATCCACTACTGTCATGGCTGTAGAGAATGTGGATATCCACTACTGTCATGGCTTTAGAGAATGTGGTTATCCACTACTGTCATGGCTGTAGAGAATGTTGATATCCACTACTGTCATGGCTGTAGAGAATGTGGTCATACACTACTGTCATGGCTGTAGAGAATGTGGATATCCACTACTGTCATGGCTGTAGAGAATGTGGATATCCACTACTGTCATGTCTGTAGAGAGAACGTGATTATCCAATACTGGTATGACTGTAGAGAATGTGGATATCCAATACTGTTATGATTGTATAGAATGTGGATATCCACTACTGTCATGGCTGTAGAGAATGTGGATATCCACTAGAATTAGGGGTGTCAATAGAATGTGGTTATCCACTACTGTCATGGCTGTAGAGAGACAACGTGATTATCTAATACTGTTATTAATGTACAGAATGTGGTTATCCACTACTGTCATGGCTGTAGAGAATGTGGTTATCCACTACTGTCATGGCTGTAGAGAATGTGGATATCTACTACTGTCATGACTGTAGAGAATGTGGATATCCACTATTGTTAGGTCTGTAGAGAGAACGTGATTATCCAATACTGTTATGACTGTAGAGAATGTGGATATCCAATACTGTTATGGTTGTAGAGAATGTTGATATCCACTACTGTCATGGCTGTAGAGAATGTGGATATCCACTAAAATTAGGGGTGTCAATAGAATGTGGTTATCCACTACTGTCATGGCTGTAGAGAGAACGTGATTATCCAATACTGTTATTAATGTACAGAATGTGGTTATCCACTACTGTCATGGCTGTAGAGAATGTGGATATCTACTACTGTCATGACTGTAGAGAATGTGGATATCCACTATTGTTAGGTCTGTCAAGAGAATGTGATTATCCAATACTGTTATGACTGTAGAGAATGTGGATATCCAATACTGTTATGATTGTAGAGAATGTGGATATCCACTACTGTCATGGCTGTAGAGAATGTGGATATCCACTAGAATTAGGGGTGTCAATAGAATGTGGGTATCCACTACTGTCATGGCTGTAGAGCCAACGTGATTATCCAATACTGTTATGACTGTACAGAATGTGGATATCCACTACTGTCATGGCTGTAGAGAATGTGGTTATCCATTGCTGTGATGGCTGTAGAGAATGTGGTTATCCACTACTGTCATGGCTGTAGAGAATGTGGATATCCACTACTTTCATGGTTGTAGAAAATGTGATATCCACTACTGTCATGGCTGTAGAGAATGTGGTTATCCACTGCTGTGATGTCTGTAGAGAATGTGGATATCCACTACTGTGATGTCTGTAGAAAATGTGGATATCCACTACTGTCATACTGTAGAGAATGTGGTTATCCACTACTGTCATGGCTGTAGAGAATGTGGATATCCACTACTGTCATGGCTGTAGAGAATGTGGTTACCCTCTATTGTTATGGTTGTAGAGAATGTGGATATCCACTACTGTCATGGCTGTAGAGAATGTGGATATCCACTAGAAATTAGGGTGTCAATAAAATGTGGTTATCCACTACTGTCATGGCTGTAGAGACAACGTGATTATCCAATACTGTTATGACTGTAAAGAATGTGGATATCCACTACTGTCATGGCTGTAGAGAATGTGGATATCCACTACTGTCATAGCTGTAGAGAATGTGGATATCCACTACTGTCATGGCTGTAGAAAATGTGGATATTTACTACTGTCATAGTTGTAGAGAATGTGGATATCCACTACTGTCATGGCTGTAGAGAATGTGGATATCCAATACTGTCATGGCTGTAAAGAATGTGGATATCTACTACTGTCATGACTGTAGAGAATGTGGATATCCACTTTTGTTAGGTTTGTCGAGAGAACGTGTTTATCCAATACTGTTATGACTGTAGAGAATGTGGATATCCAATACGGATATGATTGTAGAGAATGTGGATATCCACTACTGTCATGGCTGTAGAGAATGTGGATATCTACTATTGTCATGACTGTAGAGAATGTGGATATCCACTATTATTAAGTCTGTCGAGAAAACGTGATTATCCAATACTGTTATGATTGTAGAGAATGTGGATATCCACTACTGTCATGGCTGTAGAAAATGTGGATATCCACTATTGTAAGGTCTGTCAAGAGAACGTGATTATCCAATACTGTTATGATTGTAGAGAATGTGGATATCCACTACTTTCATGGCTGTAGAGAATGTGGATATCTACTGCTGTCATGGCTGTAGAGAATGTGGTTATCCACTACTGTCATGGCTGTGATGGCTGTAGAGAATGTGGATATCCACACTGTCATGGCTGTAGAGAATGTGGTTATCCACTACTGTTATGGCTGTAGAGAATGTGGATATCCACTACTGTCATGGCTGTAGAGAATGTGGTTATCCACTACTGTCATGGTTGTAGAGAATGTGGATATCCACTACTGTCATGGCTGTAGAGAATGTGGTCATCCACTACTGTCATGGCTGTAGAGAATGTGGATATCTACTACTGTCATGATTGTAGAAAATGTGGATATCCACTATTGTTAGGTCTGTAGAGACAACGTGATTATCCAATACTGGTATGACTGTAGAGAATGTGGATATCCAATACTGTTATGATTGTAGAGAATGTGGATATCCACTACTGTCATGGCTGTAGAGAATGTGGATATCCACTAGAATTAGGGGTGTCAATAGAATGTGGTTATCCACTACTGTCATGGCTGTAGAGACAACGTGATTATCCAATACTGTTATTAATGTACAGAATGTGGTTATCCACTACTGTCATGGCTATAGAGAATGTGGTTATCCACTCCTGTCATGGCTGTAGAGAATGTGGATATCTACTACTGTCATGACTGTAGAGAATGTGGATATCCACTATTGTTAGGTCTGTCAAGAGAACGTGATTATCCAATACTGTTATGACTGTAGAGAATGTGGATATCCAATACTGTTATGTTTGTATAGAATGTGGATATCCACTACTGTCATGGCTGTAGAGAATGTGGATATCCACTATAATTAGGGGTGTCAATAGAATGTGGGTATCCACTACTGGCATGGCTGTAGAGACAACGTGTTATCCAATACTGTTATGACTGTAGAGAATGTGGATATCCACTACTGTCATGGCTGTAGAAAATGTGGATATCCACTACTGTCATGGCTGTAGAGAATGTGGATATCCAAGACTGTTATGATTGTAGAGAATGTGGATATTCACTACTGTCATGGCTGTAGAGAATGTGGATATCCACTACTGTCATGGCTGTAGAGAAAGTGGTTATCCACTGCTGTGATGGCTGTAGAGAATGTGGATATCCACTACTGTCATGGCTGTAGAGAATGTGGATATCCACTACTGTCATGGCTGTAGAGAATGAGCTTATCCACTGCGAAATGGCTGTAGAGAATGTGGTTATCCACTACTGTCATGGCTGTAAAGAATGTGGATATCCTCTACTGTCATGTTTGTAGAGAATGTAGATATTTACTACTGTCATGGCTGTAGAGAAAATGGTTATCCACTACTGTCATGGTTGTAGAGAATGTGGATATCCACTATTGTTAGGTCTGTCAAGAGAAAGTTATTGTCCAATACTGTTATCACTGTAGAAACGTTGATATCCACTAGTATCATGGCTGTAGAGAATATGGATATCCACTACTGTCGTGACTGTAGAGAATGTGGATAATCACTACTGTCATGGCTGTAGAGAATGTGGATATTCACTAGAATTAGGAGTGTCAATAGAATGTGGTTATCCACTACTGTCATGGCTGTAGAGACAACGTGATTATCCAATACTGTTATGGACTGTAGAGAATGTGGTTATCCACTACTGTCATGGCTGTAGAGAATGTGGATATCCACTACTGTCATGGCTGTAGAGAATGTGGATATCCACTACTGTTATGGCTGTAGAGAATGTGGATATCCAATGCTGTGATGGCTGTAGAGAATGTGGATATCCACTACTGTTATGACTGTAGAGAATGTGGATATCCAATACTGTTATCTTTGTAGAGAATGTGGATATCCACTACTGTAATGGCTGTAGAGAATGTGGATATCCACTACTGTCATGATTGTAGAGAATGTGGATATCCACTATTGTTAGGTCTGTAGAGACAACGTGATTATCCAATACTGGTATGACTGTAGAGAATGTGGATATCCAATACTGTTATGATTGTATAGAATGTGGATATCCACTACTGTCATGGCTGTAGAGAATGTGGATATCCAGTAGAATTAGGGGTGTCAATAGAATGTGGTTATCCACTACTGTCATGGCTGTAGAGACAACGTGATTATCCAATACTGTTATTAATGTACAGAATGTGGTTATCCACTACTGTCATGGCTGTAGAGAATGTGGATATCTACTACTGTCATGGCTGTAGAGAATGTGGATATCCACTATTGTTAGGTCTGTCAAGAGAACGTGATTATCCAATACTGTTATGACTGTAGAGAATGTGGATATCCAATACTGTTATGATTGTAGAGAATGTGGATATCCACTACTGTCATGGCTGTAGAGAATGTGGATATCCACTAGAATTAGGGGTGTCAATAGAATGTGGGTATCCACTACTGTCATGGCTGTAGAGACAACGTGATTATCCAATACTGTTATGACTGTAGAGAATGTGGATATCCACTACTGTCATGGCTGTAGAGAATGTGGTTATCCATTGCTATGATGGCTGTAGTGGTTATCCACTACTGTCATGGCTGTAGAGAATGTGGATATCCACTACTGTGATGTCTGTAGAGAATGTGGATATCCACTACTGTGATGGCTGTAGAGAATGTGGATATCCACTACTGTCATGACTGTAGAGAATGTGGATATCCACTACTGTCATGGCTGTAGAGAATGTGGATATCCACTACTGTCATGGCTGTAGAGAATGTGGTTATCCTCTATTGTTATGGTTGTAGAGAATGTGGATATCCACTACTGTCATGGCTGTAGAGAATGTGGATATCCACTAGAATTAGGGTGTCAATAGAATGTGGTTATCCACTACTGTCATGGCTGTAGAGACAACGTGATTATCCAATACTGTTATGACTGTAGAGAATGTGGATATCCACTACTGTCATGGCTGTAGAGAATGTGGATATCCACTACTGTCATGGCTGTAGAGAATGTGGATATCCACTACTGTCATGGCTGTAGAAAATGTGGATATCCACTACTGTCATGGTTGTAGAGAATGTGGATATCCACTACTGTCATGGCTGTAGAGAATGTGGATATCCACTACTGTCATGGCTGTAGAGAATGTGGATATCCACTACTGTCATGACTGTAGAGAATGTGGATATCCACTTTTGTTAGGTTTGTCGAGAGAATGTGTTTATCCAATACTGTTATGACTGTAGAGAATGTGGATATCCAATACTGATATGATTGTAGAGAATGTGGATATCCACTACTGTCATGGGTGTAGAGAATGTGGATATCTACTACTGTCATGACTGTAGAGAATGTGGATATCCACTATTATTAGGTCTGTCGAGAAAACGTGATTATCCAATACTGTTATGACTGTAGAGAATGTGGTTATCCAATACTGTTATGATTGTAGAGAATGTGGATATCCACTACTGTCATGGCTGTAGAGAATGTGGATATCCACTACTGTCAAGGTCTGTAGAGAATGTGGATATCCAATACTGTTATGATTGTAGAGAATGTGGATATCCACTACTTTCATGGCTGTGGAGAAAATGGATATCCACTACTGTCATGGCTGTAGAGAATGTGATTATCCACTACTGTCATGGCTGTAGAGAATGTGGTTATCCACTGCTGTGATGGTTGTAGAGAATGTGGATATCCACTACTGTCATGGCTGTAGAGAATGTGGATATCCACTACTGTTATGGCTGTAGAGAATGTGGATATCCACTACTGTCATGGCTGTAGAGAATGTGGTTATCCACTACTGTCATGGTTGTAGAGAATGTGGATATCCACTACTGTCATGGCTGTAGAGAATGTGGTATCCACTACTGTCATGGCTGTAGAGAATGTGGATATCTACTACTGTCATGATTGTAGAAAATGTGGATATCCACTATTGTTAGGTCTGTAGAGACAACGTGATTATCCAATACTGGTATGACTGTAGAGAATGTGGATATCCAATACTGTTATGATTGTATAGAATGTGGATATACACTACTGTCATGGCTGTAGAGAATGTGGATATCCACTAGAATTAGGGGTGTCAATAGAATGTGGTTATCCACTACTGTCATGGCTGTAGAGACAACGTGATTATCAATACTGTTATTAATGTACAGAATGTGGTTATCCACTACTGTCATGGGTGTAGAGAATGTGGTTATCCACTACTGTCATGGCTGTAGAGAATGTGGATATCTACTACTGTCATGACTGTAGAGAATGTGGATATCCACTATTGTTAGGTCTGTAGAGAGAACGTGATTATCCAATACTGGTATGACTGTAGAGAATGTGGATATCCAATACTGTTATGGTTGTATAGAATGTGGATATCCACTACTGTCATGGCTGTAGAGAATGTGGATATCCACTAGAATTAGGGGTGTCAATAGAATGTGGTTATCCACTACTGTCATGGCTGTAGAGAACGTGATTATCCAATACTGTTATTAATGTACAGAATGTGGTTACCCACTACTGTCATGGCTGTAGAGAATGTGGATATCTACTACTGTCATGACTGTAGAGAATGTGGATATCCACTATTGTTAGGTCTGTCAAGAGAATGTGATTATCCAATACTGTTATGACTGTAGAGAATGTGGATATCCAATACTGTTATGATTGTATAGAATGTGGATATCCACTACTGTCATGGCTGTACAGAATGTGGATATCCGCTACTGTCATGGCTGTAGAGAATGAGGATATCCACTACTTTCATGGTTGTGGAAAATGTTGATATCTACTACTGTCATGGCTGTAGAGAATGTGGTTATCCACTGCTGTGATGTCTGTAGAAAATGTGGATATCCACTACTGTGATGTCTGTAGAAAATGTGGATATCCACTACTGTCATACTGTAGAGAATGTGGTTATCCACTACTGTCATGGCTGTAGAGAATGTGGATATCCACTACTGTCATGGCTGTAGAGAATGTGGTTACCCTCTATTGTTATGGTTGTAGAGAATGTGGATATCTACTACTTTCATGGCTGTAGAGAATGTGGATATCCACTAGAAATAGGGGTGTCAATAAAATGTGGTTATCCACTACTGTCATGGGTGTAGAGACAACGTGATTATCCAATACCGTTATGACTGTAAAGAATGTGGATATCCACTACTGTCATGGCTGTAGAGAATGTGGATAACCACTACTGTCATAGCTGTAGAGAATGTGGATATTCACTACTGTCATGGCTGTAGAAAATGTGGATATTTACCACTGTCATAGTTGTAGAGAATGTGGATATCCACTACTGTCATGGGTGAAGAGAATGTGGATATCCAATACTGTCATGGCTGTAAAGAATGTAAATATCTACTACTGTCATGACTGTAGAGAATGTGGATATCCACTTTTGTTAGGTTTGTCGAGAGAACGTGTTTATCCAATACTGTTATGACTGTAAAGAATGCGGATATCCAATACGGATATGATTGTAGAGAATGTGGATATCCACTACTGTCATGGCTGTAGAGAATGTGGATATCTACTACTGTCATGACTGTAGAGAATGTGGATATCCACTATTATTAAGTCTGTCGAGAAAACGTGATTATCCAATACTGTTATGATTGTAGAGAATGTGGATATCCACTACTGTCATGGCTGTAGAAAATGTGGATATCCACTATTGTAAGGTCTGTCAAGAGAACGTGATTATCCAATACTGTTATGATTGTATAGAATGTGGATATCCACTACTTTCATGGCTGTGGAGAATATGGATATCTACTGCTGTCATGGCTGTAGAGAATGTGGTTATCCACTACTGTGATGGCTGTTGAGAGTGTGGATATCCACTACTGTCATGGCTGTAGAGAATGTGGTTATCCACTGCTGTTATTGCTGTAGAGAATGTGGATATCCACTACTGTCATCGCTTTAGAGAATGTGGTTATCCACTACTGTCATGGTTGTAGAGAATGCTGATATCCACTACTGTCATGGCTGTAGAGAATGTGGTCATACACTACTGTCAAGGCTGTAGAGAATGTGGATATCTACTACTGTCATGATTGTAGAAAATGTGGATATCCACTATTGTTAGGTCTGTAGAGACAACGTGATTATCCAATACTGGTATGACTGTAGAGAATGTGGATATCCAATAATGTTATGATTGTATAGAATATAGATATACACTACTGTCATGGCTGTATAGAATGTGGATATCCAGTAGAATTAGGGGTGTCAATAGAATGTGGTTATCCACTACTGTCATGGCTGTAGAGACAACGTGATTATCTAATACTGTTATTAATGTACAGAATGTGGTTACCCACTACTGTCATGGCTATAGAGAATGTGGTTACCCACTCCTGTCATGGCTATAGAGAATGTAGATATCTACTACTGTCATGACTGTAGATAATGTGGATATCCACTATTGTTAGGTCTGTAGAGAGAACGTGATTATCCAATACTGTTATGACTGTAGAGAATGTGGATATCCAATACTGTTATGTTTGTATAGAATGTGGATATCCACTTCTGTCATGGCTGTAGAGAATGTGGATATCCACTATAATTAGGGGTGTCAATAGAATGTGGGTATCCACTACTGGCATGGCTGTAGAGACAACGTGTTCATCCAATACTGTTATGACTGTAGAGAATGCAGATATCCACTATTGTCATGGCTGTAGAAAATGTGGATATCAAGTACTGTCATGGCTATAGAGAATGTGGATATCCAAGACTGTTATGATTGTAGAGAATGTGGATATTTACTACTGTCATGGCTGTAGAGAATATGGATATCTACTACTGTCATGGCTGTAGAGAAAGTGGTTATCCACTGCTGTGATGGCTGTAGAGAATGTGGATATCCACTACTGTCATGGGTGTAGAGAATGTGGATATCCACTACTCTCATGGCTGTAGAGAATGAGCTTATCCACTACTGTCATGGCTGTAGAGAAAGTGGTTATCCACTGCTGTGATGGCTGTAGGGAATGTGGTTATCCACTACTGTTATGGCAGTAAAGAATGTGGATATCCTCTACTGTCACGTTTGTAGAGAATGTAGATATTTACTACTGTCATGGCTGTAGAGAAAATGGTTATCCACTACTGTCATGGTTGTAGAGAATATGGATATCCACTATTGTTAGGTCTGTCAAGAGAACGTTATTGTCCAATACTGTTATCACTATAGAGAACGTTGATGTCCACTAGTATCATGGCTGTAGAGAATATGGATATCCTCTACTGTCGTGACTGTAGAGAATGTGGATAATCACTACTGTCATAGCTGTAGAGAATGTGGATATTCACTAGAATTAGGAGTGTCAATAGAATGTGGTTATCCACTACTGTCATGGCTGTAGAGACAACGTGATTATCCAATACTGTTATGACTGTACAGAATGTGGTTACCCACTACTGACATGGCTGTAGAAAATGTGGATATCCACTACTGTTATGGCTGTAGAGAATGTGGATATCCAATGCTGTGATGGCTGTAGTGAATGTGGATATCCACTACTGTTATGACTGTAGAGAATACGGATATCCAATACTGTTATCTTTGTAGAGAATGTGGATATCCACTACTGTAATGGCTGTAGAGAATGTGGATATCTACTACTGTCATGATTGTAGAAAATGTGGATATCCACTATTGTTAGGTCTGTAGAGACAACGTGATTATCCAATACTGGTATGACTGTAGAGAATGTGGATATCCAATACTGTTATGATTGTATAGAATGTAGATATACACTACTGTCATGGCTGTAGAGAATGTGGATATCCAGTAGAATTAGGGGTGTCAATAGAATGTCGTTATCCACTACTGTAATGGCTGTAGAGACAACGTGATTATCTAATACTGTTATTAATGTACAGAATGTGGTTACCAACTACTGTCATGGCTATAGAGAATGTGGTTATCCACTCCTGTCATGGCTATAGAGAATGTGTATATCTACTACTGTCATGACTGTAGAGAATGTGGATATCCACTATTGTTAGGTCTGTAGAGAGAACGTGATTATCCAATACTGGTATGACTGTAGAGAATGTGGATATCCAATACTGTTATGATTGTATAGAATGTTGATATCCACTACTGTCATGGCTGTAGAGAATGTGGATATCCAGTAAAATTAGGGGTGTCAATAGAATGTGGTTATCCACTACTGTCATGGCTGTAGAGACAACGTGATTATCCAATACTGTTATTAATGTACAGAATGTGGTTACCCACAACTGTCATGGCTATAGAGAATGTGGATATCTACTACTGTCATGACTGTAGAGAATGTGGATATCCACTATCGTTAGGTCTGTCAAGAGAACGTGATTATCCAATACTGTTATGACTGTAGAGAATGTGGATATCCAATACTGTTATGATTGTATAGAATGTGGATATCCACTACTGTCATGGCTGTAGAGAATATGGATATCCACTAGAATTAGGGGTGTCAATAGAATGTGTGTATCCACTACTGGCATGGCTGTAGAGCCAACGTGATTATCCAATACTGTTATGACTGCACAGAATGTGGATATCCGCTACTGTCATGGCTGTAGAGAATGTGGTTATCCATTGCTATGATGGCTGTAGAGAATGAGGATATCCACTACTTTCATGGTTGTGGAAAATGTTGATATCTACTACTGTCATGGCTGTAGAGAATGTGGTTATCCACTGCTGTGATGTCTGTAGAAAACGTGGATATCCACTGCTGTGATGTCTGTAGAAAATGTGGATATCCACTTCTGTCATACTTGTAGAGAATGTGGTTATCCACTACTGTCATGGCTGTAGAGAATGTGGATATCCACTACTGTCATGGCTGTAGAGAATGTGGTTACACTCTATTGTTATGGTTGTAGAGAATGTGGATATCCACTACTGTCATGGCTGTAGAGAATGTGGATATCCACTAGAATTAGGGGTGTCAATAAAATGTGGTTATCCACTACTGTCATGGCTGTAGAGAATGTGGATATCCACTAGAATTAGGGGTGTCAATAAAATGTAGTTATCCACTACTGTCATGGCTGTAGAGACAACGTGATTATCCAATACTGTTATGACTGTAAAGAATGTGGATATCCACTACTGTCATGGCTGTAGAGAATGTGGATATCTACTGCTGTCATGGCTGTAGAGAATGTGGTTATCCACTACTGTCATGGCTGTAGAGAATGTGGTTATCCACTGCTGTGATGGCTGTAGAGAGTGTGGATATCCACTACTGTCATGGCAGTAGAGAATGTGGTTATCCACTGCTGTTATGGCTGTAGAGAATGTGGATATCCACTACTGTCATCGCTTTAGAGAATGTGATTATCCACTACTGTCATGGTTATAGAGAATGTTGATATCCACTACTGTCATGGCTGTAGAGAATGTGGTCATACACTACTGTCAAGTTTGTAGAGAATGTGGATATCTACTACTGTTATGATTGTAGAAAATGTGGATATCCACTATTGTTAGGTCTGTAGAGACAACGTGATTATCCAATACTGGTATGACTGTAGAGAATGTGGATATCCAATACTGTTATGATTGTATAGAATGTAGATATACACTACTGTCATGGCTGTAGAGAATGTGGATATCCAGTAGAATTAGGGGTGTCAATAGAATGTGGTTATCCACTACTGTCATGGCTGTAGAGACAACGTGATTATCTAATACTGTTATTAATGTACAGAATGTGGTTACCCACTACTGTCATCGCTATAGAAAATGTGGTTACCCACTCCTGTCATGGCTTTAGAGAATGTAGATATCTACTACTGTCATGACTGTAGATAATGTGGATATCCACTAGAATTAGGGGTGTCAATAGAATGTGGGTATCCACTACTGGCATGGCTGTAGAGACAACGTGTTTATCCACTGCTGTGATGGCTGTAGAGAATGTGGATATCAACTACTGTCATGGGTGTAGAGTATGTGGATATCCACTACTCTCATGGCTGTAGAGAATGAGCTTATCCACTGCGGTAATGGCTGTAGGGAATTTTGTTATCCACTACAGTCATGGCAGTAAAGAATGTGGATATCCTCTACTGTCACGATTGTAGAGAATGTAGATATTTTCTACTGTCATGGCTGTAGAGAAAATGGTTATCCACTACTGTCATGGTTGTAGAGAATATGGATATCCACTATTGTTAGGTCTGTCAAGAGAACGTTATTGTCCAATACTGTTATCACTATAGAGAACGTGGATATCTACTAGTATCATGGCTGTAGAGAATATGGATATCCTCTACTGTCATGACTGTAGAGAATGTGGATAATCACTACTGTCATAGCTGTAGAGAATGTGGATATTCACTAGAATTAGGAGTGTCAATAGAATGTGGTTATCCACTACTGTCATGGCTGTAGAGACAACGTGATTAACCAATACTGTTATGACTGTACAGAATGTGGTTACCCACTACTGACATGGCTGTAGAGAATGTGGATATCCACTACTGGCATGTCTGTAGAAAATGTGGATATCCACTACTGTTATGGCTGTAGAGAAGGTGGATATCCACTGCTGTGATGGCTGTAGTGAATGTGGATATCCACTACTGTTATGACTATAGAGAATGTGGATATCTAGCACTGTCATAGTTGTAGAGAATGTGGATATCCACTACTGTTATGGCTGTAGAGAATGTCGTTATCCACTGCTGTCATGGTTGTAGAGAATGTGTTCATCCAATACTGTCATGGCTGTAGAGAATGTGGTTACCCTCTATTGTTATGGTTGTAGAGAATGTGGATATCCACTACTTTCATGGCTGTAGAGAATGTGGATATCCACTAGAAATAGGGGTGTCAATAAAATGTGGTTATCCACTACTGTCATGGCTGTAGAGACAACGTGATTATCCAATACCGTTATGACTGTAAAGAATGTGGATATCCACTACTGTCATGGCTGTAGAGAATGTGGATAACCACTACTGTCATAGCTGTAGAGAATGTGGATATTCACTACTGTCATGGCTGTAGAAAATGTGGATATTTACCACTGTCATAGTTGTAGAGAATGTGGATATCCACTACTGTCATGGGTAAAGAGAATGTGGATATCCAATACCGTAATGGCTGTAAAGAATGTAAATATCTACTACTGTCATGACTGTAGAGAATGTGGATATCCACTTTTGTTAGGTTTGTCGAGAGAACGTGTTTATCCAATACTGTTATGACTGTAAAGAATGCGGATATCCAATACGGATATGATTGTAGAGAATGTGGACATCCACTACTGTCATGGCTGTAGAGAATGTAGATATCTACTATTGTCATGACTGTAGAGAATGTGGATATCCACTATTATTAAGTCTGTCGAGAAAACGTGATTATCCAATACTGTTATGATTGTAGAGAATGTGGATATCCACTACTGTCATGGCTGTAGAAAATGTGGATATCCACTATTGTAAGGTCTGTCAAGAGAACGTGATTATCCAATACTGTTATGATTGTATAGAATGTGGATATCCACCACTTTCATGGCTGTGGAGAATATGGATATCTACTGCTGTCATGGCTGTAGAGAATGTGGTTATCCACTACTGTGATGGCTGTTGAGAGTGTGGATATCCACTACTGTCATGGCTGTAGAGAATGTGGTTATCCACTGCTGTTATTGCTGTAGAGAATGTGGATATCCACTACTGTCATCGCTTTAGAGAATGTGGTTATCCACTACTGTCATGGTTGTAGAGAATGCTGATATCCACTACTGTCATGGCTGTAGAGAATGTGGTCATACACTACTGTCAAGGCTGTAGAGAATGTGGATATCTACTACTGTCATGATTGTAGAAAATGAGGATATCCACTATTGTTAGGTCTGTAGAGACAACGTGATTATCCAATACTGGTATGACTGTAGAGAATGTGGATATCCAATAATGTTATGATTGTATAGAATATAGATATACACTACTGTCATGGCTGTATAGAATGTGGATATCCAGTAGAATTAGGGGTGTCAATAGAATGTGGTTATCCACTACTGTCATGGCTGTAGAGACAACGTGATTATCTAATACTGTTATTAATGTACAGAATGTGGTTACCCACTACTGTCATGGCTATAGAGAATGTAGATATCTACTACTGTCATGACTGTAGATAATGTGGATATCCACTATTGTTAGGTCTGTCAAGAGAACGTGATTATCCAATACTGTTATGACTGTAGAGAATGTGGATATCCAATACTGTTATGTTTGTATAGAATGTGGATATCCACTTCTGTCATGGCTGTAGAGAATGTGGATATCCACTATAATTAGGGGTGTCAATAGAATGTGGGTATCCACTACTGGCATGGCTGTAGAGACAACGTGTTCATCCAATACTGTTATGACTGTAGAGAATGCAGATATCCACTATTGTCATGGCTGTAGAAAATGTGGATATCAAGTACTGTCATGGCTATAGAGAATGTGGATATCCAAGACTGTTATGATTGTAGAGAATGTGGATATTCACTACTGTCATGGCTGTAGAGAATATGGATATCTACTACTGTCATGGCTGTAGAGAAAGTGGTTATCCACTGCTGTGATGGCTGTAGAGAATGTGGATATCCACTACTGTCATGGGTGTAGAGTATGTGGATATCCACTACTCTCATGGCTGTAGAGAATGAGCTTATCCACTGCGAAATGGCTGTAGGGAATGTGGTTATCCACTACTGTTATGGCAGTAAAGAATGTGGATATCCTCTACTGTCACGTTTGTAGAGAATGTAGATATTTACTACTGTCATGGCTGTAGAGAAAATGGTTATCCACTACTGTCATGGTTGTAGAGAATATGGATATCCACTATTGTTAGGTCTGTCAAGAGAACGTTATTGTCCAATACTGTTATCACTATAGAGAACGTTGATGTCCACTAGTATCATGGCTGTAGAGAATATGGATATCCTCTACTGTCGTGACTGTAGAGAATGTGGATAATCACTACTGTCATAGCTGTAGAGAATGTGGATATTCACTAGAATTAGGAGTGTCAATAGAATGTGGTTATCCACTACTGTCATGGCTGTAGAGACAACGTGATTATCCAATACTGTTATGACTGTACAGAATGTGGTTACCCACTACTGACATGGCTGTAGAGAATGTGGATATCTACTACTGGCATGGCTGTAGAAAATGTGGATATCCACTACTGTTATGGCTGTAGAGAATGTGGATATCCAATGCTGTGATGGCTGTAGTGAATATGGATATCCACTACTGTTATGACTTTTTAGAATGCGGATATCCAATACTGTTATCTTTGTAGAGAATGTGGATATCCAGTACTGTAATGGCTGTAGAGAATGTGGATATCTACTACTGTCATGATTGTAGAAAATGTGGATATCCACTATTGTTAGGTCTGTAGAGACAACGTGATTATCCAATACTGGTATGACTGTAGAGAATGTGGATATCCAATTTTGTTATGATTGTATAGAATGTAGATATACACTACTGTCATGGCTGTAGAGAATGTGGATATCCAGTAGAATTAGGGGTGTCAATAGATTGTGGTTATCCACTACTGTCATGGCTGTAGAGACAACGTGATTATCCAATACTGTTATTAATGTACAGAGTGTGGTTACCCACAACTGTCATGGCTATAGAGAATGTGGTTACCCACTCCTGTCATGGCTATAGAGAATGTAGATATCTACTACTGTCATGACTGTAGATAATGTGGATATCCACTATTGTTAGGTCTGTCAAGAGAACGTGATTATCCAATACTGTTATGACTGTAGAGAATGTGGATATCCAATACTGTTATGTTTGTATAGAATGTGGATATCCACTTCTGTGATGGCTGTAGAGAATGTGGATATCCACTATAATTAGGGGTGTCAATAGAATGTGGGTATCCACTACTGGCATGGCTGTAGAGACAACGTGTTCATCCAATACTGTTATGACTGTAGAGAATGCAGATATCCACTATTGTCATGGCTGTAGAAAATGTGGATATCAAGTACTGTCATGGCTATAGAGAATGTGGATATCCAAGACTGTTATGATTGTAGAGAATGTGGATATTCACTACTGTCATGGCTGTAGAGAATATGGATATCTACTACTGTCATGGCTGTAGAGAAAGTGGTTATCCACTGCTGTGATGGCTGTAGAGAATGTGGATATCCACTACTGTCATGGGTGTAGAGTATGTGGATATCCACTACTCTCATGGCTGTAGAGAATGAGCTTATCCACTACTGTCATGGCTGTAGAGAAAGTGGTTATCCACGGCTGTGATGGCTGTAGGGAATGTGGTTATCCACTACTGTTATGGCAGTAAAGAATGTGGATATCCTCTACTGTCACGTTTGTAGAGAATGTAGATATTTACTACTGTCATGGCTGTAGAGAAAATGGTTATCCACTACTGTCATGGTTGTAGAGAATATGGATATCCACTATTGTTAGGTCTGTCAAGAGAACGTTATTGTCCAATACTGTTATCACTATAGAGAACGTTGATGTCCACTAGTATCATGGCTGTAGAGAATATGGATATCCTCTACTGTCGTGACTGTAGAGAATGTGGATAATCACTACTGTCATAGCTGTAGAGAATGTGGATATTCACTAGAATTAGGAGTGTCAATAGAATGTGGTTATCCACTACTGTCATGGCTGTAGAGACAACGTGATTATCCAATACTGTTATGACTGTACAGAATGTGGTTACCCACTACTGACATGGCTGTAGAAAATGTGGATATCCACTACTGTTATGGCTGTAGAGAATGTGAATATCCAATGCTGTGATGGCTGTAGTGAATGTGGATATCCACTACTGTTATGACTGTAGAGAATGCGGATATCCAATACTGTTATCTTTGTAGAGAATGTGGATATCCACTACTGTAATGGCTGTAGAGAATGTGGATATCTACTACTGTCATGATTGTAGAAAATGTGGATATCCACTATTGTTAGGTCTGTAGAGACAACGTGATTATCCAATACTGGTATGACTGTAGAGAATGTGGATATCCAATTTTGTTATGATTGTATAGAATGTAGATATACACTACTGTCATGGCTGTAGAGAATGTGGATATCCAGTAGAATTAGGGGTGTCAATAGAATGTCGTTATCCACTACTGTAATGGCTGTAGAGACAACGTGATTATCTAATACTGTTATTAATGTACAGAATGTGGTTACCAACTACTGTCATGGCTATAGAGAATGTGGTTACCCACTCTTGTCATGGCTATAGAGAATGTGTATATCTACTACTGTCATGACTGTAGAGAATGTGGATATCCACTATTGTTAGGTCTGTAGAGAGAACGTGATTATCCAATACTGGTATGACTGTAGAGAATGTGGATATCCAATACTGTTATGATTGTATAGAATGTTGATATCCACTACTGTCATGGCTGTAGAGAATGTGGATATCCAGTAAAATTAGGTGTGTCAATTGAATGTGGTTATCCACTACTGTCATGGCTGTAGAGACAACGTGATTATCCAATACTGTTATTAATGTACAGAATGTGGTTACCCACAACTATCATGGCTATAGAGAATGTGGATATCTACTACTGTCATGACTGTAGAGAATGTGGATATCCACTATCGTTAGGTCTGTCAAGAGAACGTGATTATCCAATACTGTTATGACTGTAGAGAATGTGGATATCCAATACTGTTATGATTGTATAGAATGTGGATATCCACTACTGTCATGGCTGTAGAGAATATGGATATCCACTAGAATTAGGGGTGTCAATAGAATGTGTGTATCCACTACTGGCATGGCTGTAGAGCCAACGTGATTATCCAATACTGTTATGACTGCACAGAATGTGGATATCCGCTACTGTCATGGCTGTAGAGAATGTGGTTATCCATTGCTATGATGGCTGTAGAGAATGTGGTTATCCACTACTGTCATGGCTGTAGAGAATGAGGATATCCACTACTTTCATGGTTGTGGAAAATGTTGATATCTACTACTCTCATGGCTGTAGAGAATGTGGTTATCCACTGCTGTGATGTCTGTAGAAAACGTGGATATCCACTGCTGTGATGTCTGTAGAAAATGTGGATATCCACTTCTGTCATACTTGTAGAGAATGTGGTTATCCACTACTGTCATGGCTGTAGAGAATGTGGATATCCACTACTGTCATGGCTGTAGAGAATGTGGTTACCCTCTATTGTTATGGTTGTAGAGAATGTGGATATCCACTACTGTCATGGCTGTAGAGAATGTGGATATCCACTAGAATTAGGGGTGTCAATAAAATGTGGTTATCCACTACTGTCATGGCTGTAGAGAATGTGGATATCCACTAGAATTAGGGGTGTCAATAAAATGTGGTTATCCACTACTGTTATGGCTGTAGAGACAACGTGATTATCCAATACTGTTATGACTGTAAAGAATGTGGATATCCACTACTGTCATGGCTGTAGAGAATGTGGATAACCACTACTGTCATAGCTGTAGAGAATGTGGATATCCACTACTGTCATGGCTGTAGAAAATGTGGATATTTACTACTGTCATAGTTGTAGAGAATGTGGATATCCACTACTGTCATGGCTGAAGAGAATGTGGATATCCAATACTGTCATGGCTGTAAAGAATGTGGATATCTACTACTGTCATGACTGTAGAGAATGTGGATATCCACTTTTGTTAGGTTTGTCGAGAGAACGTGTTTATCCAATACTGTTATGACTGTAGAGAATGCGGATATCCAATACGGATATGATTGTAGAGAATGTGGACATCCACTACTGTCATGGCTGTAGAGAATGTAGATATCTACTATTGTCATGACTGTAGAGAATGTGGATATCCACTATTATTAGGTCTGTCGAGAAAACGTGATTATCCACTACTTTCATGGCTGTGGAGAATATGGATATCTACTGCTGTCATGGCTGTAGAGAATGTGGTTATCCACTACTGTCATGGCTGTAGAGAATGTGGTTATCCACTGCTGTGATGGCTGTAGAGAGTGTGGATATCCACTACTGTCATGGGTGTAGAGAATGTGGTTATCCACTGCTGTTATGGCTGTAGAGAATGTGGATATCCACTACTGTCATCGCTTTAGAGAATGTGATTATCCACTACTGTCATGGTTGTAGAGAATGTTGATATCCACTACTTTCATGGCTGTAGAGAATGTGGTCATACACTACTGTCAAGTCTGTAGAGAATGTGGATATCTACTACTGTTATGATTGTAGAAAATGTGGATATCCACTATTGTTAGGTCTGTAGAGACAACGTGATTATCTAATACTGGTATGACTGTAGAGAATGTGGATATCCAATACTGTTATGATTGTATAGAATGTAGATATACACTACTGTCATGGCTGTAGAGAATGTGGATATCCAGTAGAATTAGGGGTGTCAATAGAATGTGGTTATCCACTACTGTCATGGCTGTAGAGACAACGTGATTATCTAATACTGTTATTAATGTACAGAATTATGTTACCCACTATTGTCATGGCTATAGAAAATGTGGTTACCCACTCCTGTCATGGCTTTAGAGAATGTAGATATCTACTACTGTCATGACTGTAGATAATGTGGATATCCACTAGAATTAGGGGTGTCAATAGAATGTGGGTATCCACTACTGGCATGGCTGTAGAGACAACGTGTTTATCCACTGCTGTGATGGCTGTAGAGAAAATGGTTATACACTACTGTCATGGTTGTAGAGAATATGGATATCCACTATTGTTAGGTCTGTCAAGAGAACGTTATTGTCCAATACTGTTATCACTATAGAGAACGTGGATATCCACTAGTATCATGGCTGTAGAGAATATGGATATCCTCTACTGTCATGACTGTAGAGAATGTGGATAATCACTACTGTCATAGCTGTAGAGAATGCGGATATCCACTAGAATTAGGGGTGTCAATAGAATGTGGTTATCTACTACTGTCATGGCTGTAGAGAATGTTGATATCCACTATTGTCATGGCTGTAGAGTATATGGATATCTACTACTGTCATGGCTGTAGCAAATGTGGATATCCACTACTGTCATAGTTGTAGAGAATGTGGATATCCACTACTGCCATGACTGTAGAGAATGGGGTTATCCACTGCTGTGATGGCTGTAGAGAATGTGGATATCCACTATTGTCATGGCAGGAAAAAAGTGGATATCCACTACTGTCATGGCTGTAGAGAATATGGTCATCCACTACTGTCATGGCTGTAGAGAATGTGGATATCTGCTACTGTCATGACTGTAGAGAATGTGGATATCCACTATTGTTAGGTCTGTCGAGAGAACGTGTTTATCCAATACTGTTATGACTGTAGAGAAAGCGGATATCCACTATTCTCATGGCTGTAGAAAATGTGGATATCAAGTACTGTCATGGCTATAGAGAATGTGGATATACAAGACTGTTATGATTGTAGAGAATGTGGATATTCACTACTGTCATGGCAGGAAAAAATGTGGATATCCACTACTGTCATGGCTGTAGAGAATATGGTCATCCACTACTGTCATGGCTGTAGAGAATGTGGATATCTGCTACTGTCATGACTGTAGAGAATGTGGATATCCACTATTGTTAGGTCTGTCGAGAGAACGTTTTTATCCAATACTGTTATGACTGTAGAGAAAGCGGATATCCACTATTGTCATGGCTTTAGAAAATGTGGATATCTAGTACTGTCATGGCTGTAGAGAATGTGGATATCCACTATTGTTAGTATTGTCGAGAAAACGTGATTATTCACCACTGTCATGGCTGTAGAGAATATGGATATCTACTACTGTCATGGCTGTAGAAAATGTGGTTATGCACTGCTTTGATGGCTGTAGAGAATGTGGATATCCACTGCTGTGATAGCTGTAGTGAATGTGGATATCCACTACTGTTATGACTCTAGAGAATGCGGATATCCAATACTGTTATCTTTGTAGAGAATGTGGATATCCACTACTGTAATGGCTGTAGAGAATGTGGATATCCACTACTGTCATGGCTGTAGAGAATGTGGATATTCTCTAGAATTAGGAGTGTCAATAGAATGTGGTTATCCACTACTGTCATGGCTGTAGAGACAACGTGATTATCCAATACTGTTATGACTGAACAGAATGTGTTTATTCAATACTGTAGAGAATGCGGATATCCAATAATGTTATGATTGTAAAGAATGTGGATATCCACTACTGTCATGGCTGAAGGGAATGTGGATATCTAGTACTGTCATAGTTGTAGAGAATGTGGATATCCACTACTGTTATGGCTGTAGAGAATGTCGTTATCCACTGCTGTCATGGTTGTAGAGAATGTGTTCATCCAATACTGTTATGACTGTAGAGAATGCGGATATCCACTACTGTCATGTCTGAGGAGAATGTGGACATCCACTACTGTCATGACTGTAGAGAATGGGGTTATCCATTGCTGTGATGGCTGTAGAGAATGTGGATATCCACTATTGTCATGGCAGGAAAAAATGTGGATATCCACTACTGTCATGGCTGTAGAGAATATGGTCATCCACTACTGTGATGGCTGTAGAGAATGTGGATATCTGCTACTGTCATGACTGTAGAGAATGTGGATATCCACTATTGTTAGGTCTGTCGAGAGAACGTGTTTATCCAATACTGTTATGACTGTAGAGAAAGCGGATATCCACTATTGTCATGGCGCTAGAAAATGTGGATATCTAGTACTGTCATGGCTGTAGAGAATGTGGATATCCACTATTGTTAGGATTGTCGAGAAAACGTGATTATTCACTACTGTCATGGCTGTAGAGAATATGGATATCTACTACTGTCATGGCTGTAGAAAATGTGGTTATGCACTGCTTTGATGGCTGTAGAGAATGTGGATATCCACTACTGTCATGGCTGTAGTGAATGTGGATATCCACTACTGTTATGACTCTAGAGAATGCGGATATCCAATACTGTTATCTTTGTAGAGAATGTGGATATCCACTACTGTAATGGCTGTAGAGAATGTGGATATCCACTACTGTCATGGCTGTAGAGAATGTGGATATTCTCTAGAATTAGGAGTGTCAATAGAATGTGGTTATCCACTACTGTCATGGCTGTAGAGACAACGTGATTATCCAATACTGTTATGACTGAACAGAATGTGTTTATTCAATACTGTAGAGAATGCGGATATCCAATAATGTTATAATTGTAAAGAATGTGGATATCCACTACTGTCATGGCTGAAGAGAATGTGGATATCTAGTACTGTCATAGTTGTAGAGAATGTGGATATCCACTACTGTTATGGCTGTAGAGAATGTCGTTATCCACTGCTGTCATGGTTGTAGAGAATGTGTTCATCCAATACTGTTATGACTGTAGAGAATGCGGATATCCACTACTGTCATGTCTGAGGAGAATGTGGACATCCACTACTGTCATGACTGTAGAGAATGGGGTTATCCATTGCTGTGATGGCTGTAGAGAATGTGGATATCCACTATTGTCATGGCAGGAAAAAATGTGGATATCCACTACTGTCATGGCTGTAGAGAATATGGTCATCCACTACTGTCATGGCTGTAGAGAATGTGGATATCTGCTACTGTCATGACTGTAAAGAATGTGGATATCCACTATTGTTAGGTCTGTCGAGAGAACGTGTTTATCCAATACTGTTATGACTGTAGAGAAAGCGGATATCCACTATTGTCATGGCGCTAGAAAATGTGGATATCTAGTACTGTCATGGCTGTAGAGAATGTGGATATCCACTATTGTTAGGATTGTCGAGAAAACGTGATTATTCACTACTGTCATGGCTGTAGAGAATATGGATATCTACTACTGTCATGGCTGTAGAAAATGTGGTTATGCACTGCTTTGATGGCTGTAGAGAATGTGGATATCCACTACTGTCATGGCTGTAGAGTATGTGGATATCCACTACTGTCATGGCTGTAGAGAATGTGGATATCCACTACTGTCATGGCTGGAAAAAATGTGGTTATCCACTACTGTCATGGTTGTAGAGAATGTGGATATCCGCTACTGTCATGGCTGTAGAGAATATGGTCATCCACTACTGTCATGGCTGTAGAGAATGTGGATATCTGCTACTGTCATGAATGTAGAGAATGTGGATATCCACTATTGTTAGGTCTGTTGAGAGAATGTGTTTATCCAATACTGTTATGACTGTAGAGAATGCAGATATCCACTATTGTCATGGCTGTAGAAAATGTGGATATCAAGTACTGTCATGGCTATAGAGAATGTGGATATCCAAGACTGTTATGATTGTAGAGAATGTGGATATTCACTACTGTCATGGCTGTAGAGAATATGGATATCTACTACTGTCATGGCTGTAGAGAAAGTGGTTATCCACTACTGTGACGGCTGTAGAGAATGTGGATATCCACTACTGTCATGGCTGTAGACTATATGGATATCCACTACTGTCATAGCTGTAGAGAATGAGCTTATCCACTGCTGTGATGGCTGTAGGGAATGTGGTTATCCACTTCTGTCATGGCAGTAAAGAATGTGGTTATCCTCTACTGTCACGGTTGTAGAGAATGTAGATATCCACTACTGTCATGGCTGTAGAGAATGTGGTTATCCATAACTTTCATGGAGGAGAAAATTGTGGATATCCACTACTGTCATGGTTGTAGAGAATGTGGTCATCCACTACTGTCATGGATATAGAGAATGTGGATATCTACTACTATCATGACTGTAGAGAATGTGGATATCCACTATTGTTAGGTCTGTCAAGAGAACATGATTATCCAATACCGTTATGACTGTAGAGAATGCGGATGTCCAATACTGTTATGACTGTAGAGAATGCGGATATCCACAACTGTCATGGTTGTAGAGAATGTGGATATCAACTACTGTCATATCTGTAGAGAATGTGGACATCCACTACTGTCATGGCTCTAGAGAATGTGGATATCCACTAGAATTAGGGGTGTCAATAGAACGTGATTATCCAATACTGTTATGACTGTAGAGAATGCGGATATCCAATACTGTTATGATTGTAGAGAATGTGGGTATCCACTACTGTCATGGCTGTAGAGAATGTGGATATTCCCATAAATTAGGAGTATAAATAGAATGTGGTTATCCACTACTGTCATGGCTGTAGAGACAACGTGATTATCCAATACTGTTATGACTGTACAGAATGTGGTTATCCACTACTGTCATAGCTGTAGAGACAACGTGATTATTTAATACTGTTATGACTGTACAGAATGTGGTTACCCACTACTGACATGGCTGTAGAGAATGTGTATATCCACTACTGGCATGGCTGTAGAAAATGTGGATATCCACTACTGTCAGGACTGTAGAGAATGTGGTTATCCACTGCTGTGATGGCTGTAGTGAATGTGGATATCCACTACTGTCATGGTTGTAGAAAATGTGGTTATCCACTTCTGTCATGGTTGTAGAGAATGTGGATATTCACTACTGTCATGGCTGCAGAGAATATGGATATCTAATACTGTCATGGCTGTAGAGAAAGTGGTTATCCACTGCTGTGATGGCTGTAGAGAATGTGGATATCCACTACTGTCATGGGTTTAGAGTATGTGGATATCCACTACTCTCATGGCTGTAGAGAATGAGCTTATCCATTGCGGTAATGGCTGTAGGGAATGTGGTTATCCACTACTGTCATGGCAGTAAAGAATGTGGATATCCTCTACTGCCACGGTTGTAGAGAATGTAGATATTTACTACTGTCATGGCTGTAGAGAAAATGGGTATCCACTACTTTCATGGTTGTAGAGAATATGGATATCCACTATTGTTAGGTCTGTCAAGAGAACGTTATTGTCCAATACTGTTATCACTATAGAGAACGTGGATATCCACTAGTATCATGGCTGTAGAGAATATGGATATCCTCTACTGTCATGACTGTAGAGAATGTGGTTATCCACTGCTGTGATGGCTGTAGAGAATGTAGATATCCACTGCTGATATGATTGTAGAGAATGTCGCCATCCACTAGTGTCATGGCTGTAGAGAATGTGGATATCCACTAGAATTAGGGGTTTTAATAGAATGTGGTTATCCACTACTGTCATGGCTGTAGAGACAACGTGATTATCCAATACTGTTAGACTGTACAGAATGTGGATATCCACTAGTATCATGGCTGTAGAGAATGTGGATATCCACTTCTGTCATACTTGTAGAGAATGTGGTTATCCACTAATGTCATGGCTGTAGAGAATGTGGATATCCACTACTGTCATGGCTGTAGAGAATGTGTATATCTACTAGAATTAGGGGTGTCAATAAAATGTGGTTATCCACTACTGTCATGGCTGTAGAGAAAACATGATTATCCAATACTGTTATGACTGTAATTATGTTGATATCGATTATTGTCATGGCTGTAGAGAATGTGGATAACCACTACTGTTATAGCTGTAGAGAATGTGGATATCCACTACTGTCATGGCTGTAGAAAATGTGGATATTTACTACTGTCATATTAGTAGAGAATGTGGATAACCACTACTGTCATGGCTGTAGAGAATGTGGATATCCACTACTGTCATGGTTTTAGAGAATGTGGATGTCTACTACTGTCATGGCTGTAGAGAATGTGGATATCTACTACTGTCATGGCTGTAGAGAATGTGGTTATCCACTACTGTCATGACTGTAGAGAATGTGGATATCCACTTCTGTCATGGCTGTAGAGAATGTGATTATCCACTGCTGTGATGGCTGTAGAGAATGTTGATATCTACTAATGTCATGACTTTAGAGAATGTGGATATCCACTATTGTTAGGTCTGTTGAGAGAACGTGATTATCCAATACTGTTATGACTGTAGAAAATGCGGATATCCAATACTGTTATGATTGTAGAGAATGTGGATATCCACTACTGTCATGGCTGTTGAGAATGTGGGTATCCACTTGAATTAGGTGTGTCAATAGAATGTGGTTATCCACTACTGTCATGGCTGTAGAGGCAACGTGATTATCCATTACTGTTATGACTGTACAGTATGTGGTTATCCACCACTGTCATGGCTGTAGAGAATCTGGATATCCACTACTGTCATGGATGTAGAGAATGTAGATATCTATTACTGTCAGAGCTGTAGAGAATGTGGTTATCCACTATTGTCATGGTTGTAGGTAATGTGTATATCCACTACTGTCATGGTATTAGAGAATGTGGTCATCCACTACTGTTATGGCTGTAGAGAATGTGGATATCTACTACTGTCATGATTGTAGGGAATGTGGATATCTACTACTGTCATGACTGTAGAGAATGTGGATATCTACTATTGTTAGGTCTGTCGAGAGAACGTTGTTATCCAATACTGTTATGACTGTAGAGAATGCGGATGTTTAATACTGTTATGATTGTAGAGAATGTGGATATCTACTACTGTCATGGCTGTAGAGAATGTGGTTATCCACTACTTTCATGGCTGTAGAGAATGTGGTTATCCACTGCTGTGATGGCTGTAGAGAATGTGGTCATCCAGTTTTGTCATCGCTGTAGAGAATGTGGATATCTACTACTGTCATGACTGTAGAGAATGTGGATATCCACTATTGTTAGGTCTGTCGAGAGAACGTGATTATCCAATACTGTTTTGTCTGTAGAGAATGCGGATATTTAATACTGTTATGATTGTAGAGAATGTGGATATCCACTACTGTCATGGCTGTAGAGAATGTGGATATATATACTACTGTCATGGCTGTAGAGAATGTGGTTATCCACTACTGTCATGGCTGTAGAGAATGTGGATATGCACTACTGTCATGGCTGTAGAGAATGTGGATATCTACTGCTGTAATGGCTGTAGAGAATGTGGTTATCCACTACTGTCATGGCTGTAGAGAATGTGGTTATCCACTGCTTTGATGGCTGTAGAGAGTGTGGATATCTACTACTGTCATGGCTGTAGAGAATGTGGTTATCCACTGCTGTTATGGCTGTAGAGAATGTGGTTATCCACTGCTGTGATGGCTGCAGAGAATGTGGTTATGCACTACTGACATGGCTGTACAGTGAACGTGATTATCCAATACTGTTATGATTGTACAGAATGTGGTTATCCACTACTGTCATGGCTGTAGAGAATGTGGTTATCCACTACTCTGATTGCTGTAGAAAATGTGGATATCCACTACTGTCATGGTTGTAGAGAATGTGGTTATCCACTGCTGTGATGGCTGTAGAGAATGTGGTTATCCACTGCTGTTTTGTGTGTAGAGAATGCGGATATTTAATACTGTTATGATTGTAGAGAATGTGGATATCAACTACTGTCATGGCTGTAGAGAATGTGGATATCTACTACTGTCATGGCTGTAGAGAATGTGGTTATCCACTACTGTCATGACTGTAGAGAATGTGGATATCCACTTCTGTCATGGCTGTAGAGAATGTGATTATCCACTGCTGTGATGGCTGTAGAGAATGTTGATATCTACTAATGTCATGACTTTAGAGAATGTGGATATCCACTATTGTTAGGTCTGTTGAGAGAACGTGATTATCCAATACTGTTATGACTGTAGAAAATGCGGATATCCAATACTGTTATGATTGTAGAGAATGTGGATATCCACTACTGTCATGGCTGTTGAGAATGTGGGTATCCACTTGAATTAGGTGTGTCAATAGAATGTGGTTATCCACTACTGTCATGGCTGTAGAGGCAACGTGATTATCCATTACTGTTATGACTGTACAGTATGTGGTTATCCACCACTGTCATGGCTGTAGAGAATCTGGATATCCACTACTGTCATGGATGTAGAGAATGTAGATATCTATTACTGTCAGAGCTGTAGAGAATGTGGTTATCCACTATTGTCATGGTTGTAGGTAATGTGTATATCCACTACTGTCATGGTATTAGAGAATGTGGTCATCCACTACTGTTATGGCTGTAGAGAATGTGGATATCTACTACTGTCATGACTGTAGAGAATGTGGATATCTACTATTGTTAGGTCTGTCGAGAGAACGTTGTTATCCAATACTGTTATGACTGTAGAGAATGCGGATGTTTAATACTGTTATGATTGTAGAGAATGTGGATATCTACTACTGTCATGGCTGTAGAGAATGTGGTTATCCACTACTTTCATGGCTGTAGAGAATGTGGTTATCCACTGCTGTGATGGCTGTAGAGAATGTGGTCATCCAGTTTTGTCATCGCTGTAGAGAATGTGGATATCTACTACTGTCATGACTGTAGAGAATGTGGATATCCACTATTGTTAGGTCTGTCGAGAGAACGTGATTATCCAATACTGTTTTGTCTGTAGAGAATGCGGATATTTAATACTGTTATGATTGTAGAGAATGTGGATATCCACTACTGTCATGGCTGTAGAGAATGTGGATATATATACTACTGTCATGGCTGTAGAGAATGTGGTTATCCACTACTGTCATGGCTGTAGAGAATGTGGATATGCACTACTGTCATGGCTGTAGAGAATGTGGATATCCACTATTGTCATGGCTGTAGAAAATGTGGTTATCCACTACTGTTATGGCTGTAGAGAAAGTGTTTATCCACTATTGTGATGGTTGTAGTGAATGTTGTTATCTACTAGTGTTATGGCTGTAGAGAAAGTGGTTATCCACTACTGTCATGGTTGTAGTGAATGTGGTTATCCACTGCTGTTATGGCTGTTGCACACGCAGTTCAAGATTTTTATTGGGCCAGAAATGTTAAAGGTAATTTTAAGTTATTTTTTAAGCTAAAATCAAAAGTTTGAAAAACGGATGACAGCCTGTGGCAGAAAAAATGTCACGAAGGAAACAAATTGTCAAAAATATCTGGATATAGACTAAGCACTTTGTAAACGGTCACGATTCGTGAACCAAACCCATCCGGATATGTCTACATAAGCTCAACAAATTGCACGTTAACCTATGCGAATCTCATGAACACCGTTAAATTAATTGAAGTTTACAATAGGGGGTTTAGGAAAGTATACACCTATTTCGATTTGTTAGCAGGAAGAAACTCCATACAGATATCCCTACGATAGTTAGAGATATACAGGGAATGGACAAAAACGTACCTCCTCCTGAAAATATTGTTAATTTGTTATATATTGTATTAGGTAACAGAAAAATATGTAAAACTATATGTTTTTATAACGTTCTTGACGAGATCTTTTCAAATAGAAGATGCTTTCTTTTTTTATTAGTAAAATAAAATATCTAAATATTTCGTTTCTAATTTTAAAAATCAGGTTAGGTAAATTGTTTTTTCAACAGAAATGCCCCTCACTGGCTCGTGAGTGGCCTTTTAAAAACTCTTTTGTTCAACGATCGTGATAAACCTGTATGTGTCATCAGTAGCCTGCTGGTGCACTAGCGTCTATCTACGGCTATTAACAGGATGCATGCTTCACTAATTTGCTGATGTGTTAATGCTTGATTCCAGTACTCAGAGAAAATACTCATTGTATCACCTCGCTAATTTTCTACATCATGCAAAAACATGCATTACAAAATTAACAATGATCGTAATTTAAAATGATCCCCCTGTAAGTCACGTTGATTTGTGGAGAAAGAATTTACGGTTCATGACCCTTATCGCAAAATCACACCCATTATTTTGGTGTCAAGGGTGCGGTATGAGATTGATGATCAAATTCTAATTCTTGACCAGAAAAGAGCTGTTGTTGAATACCTCACTTCCTCTGAGTTTATAAGTCAGAAATAAAGTAGGCTTTACACTTTATTATCCAACAACTAAATAAAAAGGTCTTTTTCCTGTAATTTACTCTTGAAATGCCGAAACGTTTGGCATCAGGACGAAAGTTAATAAGTGGTTTTCATTACATATATATATTTTTTTTAATTTCGCGCACGAGGGCTATTTGCGCTAGCTGTCCCTAATTTAGTAGTATAAGATGAAAAATAAAAATTTGGTTTATTTTGACCAGAGAGAAGGCAGCTAGCTAGTCATCACCACCCATCGCGAACTCTTTGGCTACTCTTTTACGAACGAATAGTGGGTTTGACCGTCACATTATAACGCCCCCACGGCTGAAAGGGCGAGCATGTTTGGTGCGACTAGTATTTGAGCCCGCGACTCTCAGATTATGAATTGAACGCCTTAACCCACCTGGCCATTTCATTACATAAAGTTCGCGCTAAAGAACTATTAATTTATAAAATATCTTTTATCACCTGCTAGTTTTAATTATCGAAGGTTTGTTTGCTTAGAACTAAGCACAACTATCTACAATGGGCTATCTTGGCTCTGCCCACCACGGGCATTGAAACGCAGTTTCTCTCAGTTTTTAATCCCGCAGACATACCGCTGTGTCACTGGAAGGTTCGAAGAAGTTGCAAAAAAAGTTGAAGAAAGAAATATGTCTGAATTATATTACTAAGACGTATTAAGTTGCAAAATATAAGTATTTTAAAGGACATAAACCGCCCCCAAAACGTAAAGAAACATATATAAAACCAAATCAGGAAATATAACAACAACAAAAGGTTTTGAGAAAGAAATTAATGTAAGAAACAGAAAAGACCAATCATTACATTCAATGAAGAAAACAACTTAGAAATTGAAACGAAGGCTATTTCTCTGTGTTTTTGGGCAAAGTTTCACGGATTTATTCCGCGTTGCTCATTACGGATATAAAACGTGACTTTTGAGATGAAAGTCTCAAGCTTGTCACAGAGCCGTAAGTGGGGGTTGGCGCAAAGCTACACAATGAGCAATCTGCACTATGTCTACCTCTGGGAATTGAGCTCCAAATTATAGTGTTATAAATTCATAAAGTTACTGTTGTTTTCGACTGTGATGCCACATCTGCCTTTGAAATTTGGTTCTGTCTTATAAAACGAACAACTTAGATCTCAAAGTCCATTGAGCTCAAAAATGAATGTTGGCGGAGAAAAAGACAATTCTGATTTGATGCAGAGATATAAACTTGGTGACGTAAATCTTTATTTCAGCTAACAATACGAACTTTTAACTTATTAATTTGAAACAGCCATTGCAGGCCAACCAGTTCAAGTAGAAGGTTGCCCTTGAAGAAATTGTACAAACGAAACGTTGAACGATGCAAATAATATAAATTGTAGTTATGTTAGTTTTTCATGTTATCATATGTCTTCGATACTCCAATCAACACCTCGTAATATTAGTTTATATATGGTGTTGCTAGTGGGCTTTGTAAACAGTTTCGTTCATGGTCATCTATAATTTAAATGTTCTTTGCTGCTTTCTCAGTGCAAAGCCACACAATGAGCTTTCTGCACTCTGTCAACTAGTAAGAATCGAACCACAGATTTTAGTGTAGCTAGTCTAAAAATTTTAGTGCTGACTAACTGAGTAACTTAAAAGTACTATATCTCTATTTATGGCAAAGCTACTAAGACTATCCGCCGCCTCCCTAATTTTAAATTATTGATCAGATGGAAGCAATCATCCAGCAGCATTCTCGCCTAACGGTTACCATTAAATTAAAAAGCGATATTGACTGTCGCATGTATAACAAACGTGTTTTGTGCCAGTATTTCCTGGCTTGAGCCTTGGATTTTCTGGAACGCAGCCCGGTACAATAATCCCAAGACAACTTCTGGCACTCATAATACATTACTTCAGCATTACCATCGCTTTATCTCGGAACTTACATAATAATAATACTAATGATATATTTATTTTATCTTTCTCACAGCAAATCAAGTATAGAGTTACTTCGCCGATTATATAGGTCTCTAGTTGTCTCATCCTTGCATAAATTTTGCATCATTGCTTAAACATTGTAATAAATATAATATAGTTCATGTTATGTCTTTAATATTTTAATTTTGAATATTCAGTTGAGGGAACTTTAACTTAAAAAAAGTGTAACATACTGACTTGGTTTGTTGGTAAACATAACTACACAATGTGTTGTGCCTATTAGCCGAATTGAAACCAGAGTTTTAGCAGGTTGTGTAATTAGATTTTAAGACAAAATTCGAACTGTAAAGTTTAATAGTAAGGCTTACTACAGTCAGTGTCGGGATTGAGTGTTTTGTAGTAACATTCCTTTGGAAGAAACGAAACATTCAATTGCAAATTATTTTAAATAAAAATTCATATGAGATGTTAAGTTATTTTTCACCGAGGGTACCAAGTTAGTTCAACGTATAAATTACTGCTTATATAGGTTTAGAATAAAAATTGACAATCATAACCTTGAGCTGACTTCTTTAAAAAATCTACGATTATATATATTTCTGAAGGACATTTTACATACAGTACGTAATTTTGAATGGTGAATTTTAATGAAAAGGAAAGCAAGAGTGTTTGGCTATTCGATCTTTTATTAGATGATTCTTAAGACAAACTCCACTCTCTGAATGCTAATATAATATTTAAACTATAGAGGGCGTACTGGTAGACATATAGCTCTATAAATAGTGACGTTGTAGTATGCGTGTTTCCGAATAGAAACCATATACTAAGATGAAGAAGTTTCAGGAGTATTAAGTTTATTCAGCCTTAGTGTTTTATTATGTTTGCGAGAAGAACTCACCCTGAGCTTTCAAAGCACAATTAAAATGTTATTAAAGTGTGGTCGTTAATATTTCTTCGTTATTTGTCAAATTAACGCTTGTTTACACCAATAGATAAATTTACTTAAGTGCAGCGGATTTAAATCTATCCAAATCAAACAACAGTAAAATTGCTACCTTTGCATACGTGGCGTAAAAGAAAGCAAAGTTTGGAGTCTGTTTAGAGAATTCAACAGTTATGTTATGCTAACATTTAGTGCACGGTATTTTCAGCACTGCAAGTAGTGAATGACGAAACAGTGAAAATAATGCTGTTAGTCCTAATATTCATGACGTTTTTGCCTCTGCTGTATGCTGCTGTACGCGTTCCAGAAACAGGAAAATCAACAGAAACATGTAAGGCATGTTGGTGTGAAAAGCTGCCAGACAGCTTGGACTGTCAACGGTTTGATCAACTAGACGCCTTTCCCTACCTTTCACCTGAGACAGCAGGATTAATAAAAGAAATGTAAGCTAAATCTCTTTCTTTAATTGCTCTCTGATTAACTTATTATCTTTCATAGTCCTGAGAAATAATTATTTCGTAGTATGACTTTAGAAAATGTAAAATTTACTAATTATTTTTACAAAGACCACCATTAAGAGCTAAAGCATGAATCGCTACATTATCTTTTCAGATTTTTACCTTCAAGAACAGTAATACATATTTTTTGAAGCTTAATTCTCGCTAATCGCTCAAACTGAAGTTAATGGATAGAGTATAAACGATAATACACACTTTCAAGTTTAAATATATCTGTTGTATTATCCCTGTTTAGCTCTATTTCCTTATAAGACATGTTCTGTTTTTTTCTTTTCTACCAAAGTCTGCTCGTCAAGAGAATGATTGTTATTCTGTTCTAACATAAAACTCTCTGATATGAAACAGATATCCTATGCGTTTTTTTCTCAACGTCAGGGAACTTATCGAACGAACAGCTTAGAGATAAAATCTTATTTTGTTACACAGAAGGAAAACTGTCTTGTACAAAACCCAGCAGACTCTTAGCTTAAACTACCATCCATTAATATAACACAAGTAAAGAAGAAACTTTGAAAAAAAAAAGGAAGTAAATGTATGGATAGCTAATACCAATCTTTCAAATACAGACGAAATATTAGGGATGACATTTACATAATAACACAGGCACACAATGTTAACAGACAAAAATAGGATAAATTAAACTTAATTGTGATTGAATAGTTATATATAAATCGCTAAATGTTAATCCTTCCCAGTGTGCGTGTATGTGTGTGTGGAAAAATTACGTAAAAAAACCTGTTTTGTAAAAAGGGTGGACAAAACAGCATATAGGTTTAGGCTAAAAAGTTGATTACTTGTATGTTTTTACCTTAATTTCCTTTACAAGATGAGTTCATACAGATAAAATACCCTAAATAAAAAGCAGTATCGGTGACTTAGCATTAAATATCCCGGTTTACAACGTTAAAGATTCGGTTTCGGTACCTATGGAGAGCAGAACATATACAGACAGAAATAAAAACCTTTTTTTTTCAGTTTGTTATAAACGGATAGTCATTTCGATACAATTCCTCCCCTCTAGTCCAGTGTTGGTTTGGTAGTTGGTTGTTTAGCGCAAGCTGCATACACACGCACCACTGTTGCGTTACGGGGAACTGAGTCCCTGAATTAGCAATATAGGACTAACATTTTCTGTTGAGACACTGGAGGACATTGGTAGTGGAGAAAATTGTATATTAAAAATGTGAAATTTAATGTTTACGCCTCCAAGTGGCACAGCGGTAAGTCTATGGACTTATAATAAAAGAACCAGGCTTCGATATTTGTAACGAACATAGCACAGATAGTCCAATGTGTAGTTTTAACAGCAAACAAACAAACAAAAAAGAATGTTTGTGTAGAATACGGAGGAATGTTATACGTGTTTTAAGGATTCTGTAGCATTTTATTTTTCTACTATCATTCAAAAATATTTCTAGCCTTCAAACAGAAAATGATAATCTCTCAGTGAATTAGGATTAAGTTTATTGACAACGCTAAAATCCGGAATCGTTTCGTCGTGGTGGACGGAGAGCAGATAGCATTCCTGCTCAATTGCGGCCCGGCATGGCCAGGTGGTCAGGGCGTTCAACTCGTAAGTTAATGGTCGCTGGTTCTAATCTACGTTACACGAAACATTCTCGCCCTTTCAGCCGTGGAAAAGTTATAATGTGACGGTGAATCCCTCTATTCGTTGGTGAAAGAGTAGCCTAAGAGTTGGCGGTGGGCGATGATGATTAGCTGCCTTCACTCTAGCCTTACACTGTTAAATTAGATAGTCCTCGTGTAGCTTGGCGCGAAATTCAAAAATGAAGAAACAAACAACTTACTTCTGTTAAAGAAAAACAAACAAAAATCGAGAATAGGTAAAAAAAACAACAACATTAAATTAACTGAAAATCTAGAAGGGCATATCAAGGGCCTCGAGAAACAAAGAATAAATAAAATATTCACGATTTATTGAAAATAGGTACTTTAACACAGTTTTACTTTATAAGAAAATATAAATGTTATTTTTTTCAGTGCAAACCTACTCAATGGGTTATCTGCACTCTGCCCACCGCGGTGAATCAAACTCCGGGTTTTTGTGTTGCAACTCTCTTTAAAATTACCGTTGACCAAGCAGTGAGGACATAAATTATAAAACTTTCAATAATGTATGCATTCATCAAATATATTTTTGTTTTTTAAACTGAAGTGAACGATTTCGTGATACTCTTGTACGCTCAGTTCCGGAGTTCTTTAAGTGCTACACTTTCTGTGCTAGTGAAAATATGTTTATTTATGAAGTGAAATGTGTTAAAACCTCGTAGGAAAAGACATTATGTTAACGATTATCATTAAAAAAAGACAGAAAACTTGTAACATAAAAATATTTTACAAATATTAAAAACTCAAACAAAAACTAACTGAGGACTGTTATGTCAGTTCTTACCGGCATGGCCAAGCGCGTTAAGGCGTGCGACTCGTAATCTGACGGTCGCGGGTTCGCATCCTCGTCGCGCCAAACATGCTCGCCCTTTCAGCTGTGGGGACGTTATAATGTTACGGTCAATCCCACTATTCGTTGGTAAAAGAGTAGCCCAAGAGTTGGCGGTGAGTGGTGATGACTAGCTGCCTTCCCTCTAGTCTTACACTACTAAATTAGGGACGGCTAGCACAGATAGCCCTCGAGTAGCTTTGTGCAAATTTCAAAAAAACAAACAAACAAACATAAGCAGTGTTAATGAGCGAGGTTTAACATACAATTATTCGCTGAATATGATTTTTCTTTATACTTCGGATTGATTATACTTTAAAATAACGATATTAAATATTTCCTGCTTATCTTGAAACTACTTCGTTTCTTGCCCGATGTCCCGAATATCCGTCTCAAGCTACAGAACTTGACAAACCTATCGCAATTAATTTGCATTTGTTTTTAAGAAAATGTTTTAAGCAAACCAAATTTGGTTTGTTTTGAATTTTGCGCAAAGCTACACGAAGGCTATCTGCGCTAGTCATCCCTAATTTAGCAGTGTAAGACTAGAGGGAAGGCAGCTAGTTATCACCACTCACCGCCAACTCTTGGGCTACTCTTTTACCAGCGAATAGTGGGATTGAATGCCATTCTACTGCGGCCTCACAACTTAACGGGCAATCATGTTTGGTTTGACGGGGATTTGAATCCACGACTCTCAGATTACGAGTCGAGTACCCTAACCATCTAGCCATGTCGGGCAAGCAAACCAGAGATCCGTTGGAGTTATACTGGGAAACTTATTAAGTTTGTCATAAAATAAAACTGATGTGAATTCAGTTTCCTCATCCGCGTGTTCTTTATGAAAAACAACAAAAAACAAACAAACTATAAAACAAAATCAACAATGGTGCCGAGATGTAGCTAGAAGCTGGTTGTTTGTTATCTTGTTGTGATTCCAGAGATATCTATCTTCATTGTAATTGCTTTTTGGGTAGGAAATCTCTCCTTTGTAACTGTTGACATCATTCTGCAGGTAAAGATATTCCTTGGGAGGTAAGCTAGGGGATTGTTTTGGAATTCGTTGCTTCATTAAAATCCCTCCTGCAGATGTTGTGTTAATTAATTATGAGGGTTTAATAATTTTGAGAAAAAGTTGTAATAAAAATCATTCGTCATAAGTCAGCCGATGACGCATTGCACTTCAAATGATTGTTAGTTCTCCCTACATCTAATACATGGATGCTGAATATGTCGCTCTTGGTGCCACAACCTGCATCCGCAACGGCACACCAGTGCAGTAACAAAGGCGAAACGTTCTCAACAACTATACGAGTCTGTTTAGTATGCCCGGCATGGCCAGGTAGTTAAGATATACAACTCGTAATCCTAGGATCGCAGGTTCGAATCCCTGTCATACCAAACATGCTCGCCCTTTCAGCCGCGGGGGCGTTATAATGTGACGGTCAATCCCACTACTTGTTGGTGAAAGAGTAGCCCAAGAGTTGGCGGTGGGTGGTGATGACTAGCCTTACAGTGCTAAATTAGGGGCGGCTAGCGCAGATAGCCCTCTTGTGTTTTTGCGTGAAATTCAAAACCAAACCAAACCAAACCTGGTTATATCGCGCCAAACATGCTCGCCCTCCCAGCCGTGGGGGCGTTATAATGTGACGGTCAATCCCACTATTCGTTGGTAAAAGAGTAGCCCAAGAGCTGGCGGTGAATGGTGATGACTAGCTGCCTTCCCTCTGGTCTTACAATGCAAACTTAGGGACGGCTAGCACAGATAGCCTTCGAGTAGCTTTGTGCGAAATTCAAGAACAAAACAAACAAACCGGGTTAGTATTTCAGCTAACTAAATTTTTTTGAGAACCCTAATTTTGCTTTTTTATATTGAAGTATTAAACGCATTAAGTAAAAAAAAATCTATCATTGGCGTAAACCTAATTTGATTCCTAAGGCCTGCTGTTGTTCGGAATTACGGTTACCAACTAACATAATATCAATTTGGTAAGCTAATGTTGGTTATAAGTTTTATACTATCTGTTTATCCTCTTTATTCTAAACAGAGCATATACGAAACAGATATATAACATCATTATTAATGGTTTATTACAAAATTTTCAAATAAGAATACTTATTTTCTTCCTGATGTGCCAACATAACAACTCAATTAAAGACATATCCTTTCCGAGATACATAAGTTTGAAACATGGTTGCTTAACAAACTTTTTCAGACAATTTATCTCGAATCCTGTATGAATTTAACATGACCAATAAATATTCTGTAAGAAATTTTCGAATAAAGTATACTGATGAATGATTTTGTTTGTTTCTTTTTGAATTTCGCGCAAAGCTACACAAGGGCTATCTGCGCTAGCTGTCCCTAATTTAGTAGTGTAAGACTACAGGGAAGGTAGCTAGTTATTATCATTCACCACCAACTCTTGGGCTACGTTTTACCATCGAAAAGTGGGATTGACCGATGAACAACGGATTGCTTAAAAAATTTTCAAATAGAATACTCAGGTAGCTGTTAACTACAGGCCCGTAGGTGAAACAGTGTGCTTTTTTTTTGTTTTAGTTATTCATATAGTTTTGAATATTTTGCTATGATTTTATTATTTTTCGTTTTTAAAAGTTTTTTCTTTCTTTAAGATTATAATCTTTTCTCAATTTTATTCTGTTTTTTTATATTATTCTTTATTTATTTCTACCGGAGTGAAAACTCGTAATTTTTTTTCTTTTAACACATCAGACACATGGCTTGTTAGTCGTATATTTTACTGTATTTGTTCACATATTAGAATGGAAAACATACGATCTTAATTTCAGTTGTCAGTAATACATAGTTCAAAGATTTATTGCATAGGAAAATCCAAGGGAACGCTCTAACATTAATATATATTGATATACTGTTACGTAACTGAATGGAGGGGCTGGACGAATTGTGTTTTTTTTTTATAGCAAACCCACGGGAGATCTGCTGTGCCCACATAGGGGAATCGAACAGCTGATTTTAACATCATAAATCCGAGGACTTAGCCCTTTTCCAGCGGGGGACGGGTTGGAGGAGATATCATTATTTTGGAAAATATAAGTAATAAGTGTTTTACCATAAAGCTACAGAAAATACGTTGTATATTATCTGTTGTACTTTGAAAAACAGCAGTTCATTGGTTGAAAACTTTTTTATATTTATACGGCTCTCTCACTTAGTTCATTAGCTTTTTGCTACCCCCGTGGCATAGCTCTATGTCTGCGGATATACAACGCTAAAAACCGGGTTTCGATACCAGCTATGGGCAGAACACAGATAGCCCATTGTGTAGCTCTGTTCTTAACTACAAACCAACCAACAAGCTTTTCAATTTCAGTTTCTTGTAACTTTGATATTAAACAGAGTATATATCGTAAGTAGATATGTTTTTAATTAGGGATTGCTAAAATTGCGTATGGTTTTATGGCTTATTGAAGGTGTCATCTGTGATTCACCAACATCAGTTGCAAAATTTTAATGTCATGATCCACATATACTGCCATATGTTTGACAGGTTGTGGTATTTATAAAGTCTAGTTTTTATGATGCATATTTCATTTCGCGTTTGGATTGATTTTCAGGGATTTTCCTTATTGTTCTAAATGAAGCTCTTAAAATAGACATTTTTTTTTAGAAATACATTTGTTGTTGTTTTTTTGAATTTCTCGCAAAGCCACTTAAGGGCTATCTGCGCTAGCCGTCTCTAATTTAGCAGTGTAAGACTAGAGGGAAAGAAGCTAGTCATCACCACTCACAGTCGACTCTTGGGCTACTCTTTTACCGACGAATAGTGAGATTGACCGTCACAATATAACGCCCCCACGGCTGAAAGGGTGAGCATGTTTGGGGTGACGGGGATTCGAAGCTGCGACCGTTGGATTACGAGTCAAACGCCTTAACACACCTGGCTATGCCGGGCCTTAGAAATTCATAAGTAACAATAATCCATGAAATCAAAGTTACCATGATAACTCAATTGGAAAGTCGATATTTATAATCAACAACAGTTTCGTGTGTGATGAAATAAGGACTTTTTCTAATTACGCTGTCTATATAGGCTTATGTAACCTTACCTCATAAGCTTCTGTGTTTCTGTATCTTGTTACAACAACGTTACTGTTAAAAATACGTGATAAAATGAAAATGTCAAACTTTCTAAACGAACAGTGCGATTAACAAAAGTTCGTTTTTTGTTCTTTACTGCAAATAAAACAAAAAAATCCAGTTTCAAAATATTTAAGAGCTGTCATACTAAAGTTTAAGCCCTCTAGTAGCACAGAAGTATGTATGTCTGCAGATGTATACTGTATATTTTGATAGTTTATCGTAGATAGTGTAAGTTGGTAAGTTGCGATAATTATCTAGGTCCGCTACTTACTCTGGAGAAAACTATTGCTCTAGTGCTTAATTTGTTCTTAAAAAAAACAACAGTTTCGACCCCTTGTCATGTGCAAGGGAAACTTTTCGAAACAGAGTCTTCAATGGCTAACTTAATGTACAGCTAAAGACATATCAATTCTTCCCGTGTCAGATACTGCACTAGCCATTTCCAAGGTTGGTTTTCAGTTCACTATGAATGTTTCTTAAATTTTAATTTTGATCTAATTGGGAATGACCAGTGAAGTCACTACACTCGCGGTGTATATGTGTGTATGAGTGTATATATATATATACGTTGGTTATAACCAAAAACAGGCCGAAACAAAAATAAAATGAAAAACGCTGCACTAATCCCAGGGTGCAAGCTACATATTTTTTTTTTTTTTTTGAAATTCGCACAAAGCTACTCGAGGGCTATCTGTGCTAGCCGTCCCTAATTTAGAAGTGTAAGACTAGAGGGAAGGCAGCTAGTCATCACCACCCACCGCCAACTCTTTGGCTACTCTTTTGCCAACGAATAGTGGGATTGACCGTCACATTATAACGCCCCCACGGCTGGGAGGGCGAGCATGTTTGGCGCGACTCGGGCGCGAACCCGCGACCCTCAGATTACGAAGCGCACGCCTTAACGCGCTAGGCCATGCCAGGCCGTGCAAGCTACAATGTAGGATATAAAATGTACCCTAGATTTTGGAGGTGACTGATTAAGTAGGACTCGCATTACGGTGGGGATACACCGTCTGTCAATCTTAACCTCCATTCGCCAGTCTCACATAAAGAAATAAAATAAAGTAAATAATAATAATATTAAGATAAATAATATATTCAACACTTCTCTGATTATATTTTTCTAACTGCACTTGTTAAACTGTCACATCCCGTGCATTGTATAACTAAACACTTTGACTTTTACTTTATAAGTTAAATGACGAACAAAGGGTGCTTGTGTTGTAGTTATAAACTTGTCATTCATTAAAAAAATCATATTCTTAGATGCAAGCAATTTGACTTTCACAATATCCTATTCTGTATAACTCATTCTACTTTGGTTCAACTGTATCTCTTTGGTAATTTCAACCAAACTTCTTACAAGATCAGATATAATATTTATATTGTTACACAACTAAAGCAGGTTATGCAGTCGATTTTTTTTTTCGTGGAGTTTGTTCAGTGCTTTAAAAGTTTAAAGAGAGATGGAAATCATAAACAACTATTGAAAAATGTTATATAAATATATATTTTGCTCAACAAGTAAGCCTTTGGTACAGCCAAATTAAGAAAACACGTGTTTCAGTAAACAATGTATCTTAATACACTGTTATATCTCATAATTTTATCTTTTTGCTCAAACCACAGCACGGTCAGGTGGTTAAGGCACTCGACTCGTGTCGTGGGTTCGAATCCCCGTCACACCAAACACACTCCCACCATTCGTTGGTAAAAGAGTAGCCCAAGAGTTGGTGGTGATGACTAGCTGCCTTCCATCTAATCGTACATTACTAAATTAGGGACGGCTAGCGCAGATAGCTTTCGTGTAGCTTTGCGCGTAATTTAAAACAAACAATCTTAAGCCAGTCTTCTATCTGAAAATAAAGAACTTGAAAAAAATTGCGAAGTAAAAAAAATTCTTAACGTGTAATTAAAAATCAAAAACTGGTTTTAAGAAAAGTGAAAACAAGTGTTATTTTTTCTTAGGATACTGTACAAGATTTAAAAAGGATATATTTTATATTAAGAATTAGATACATTTCATTTCAGAAGAAACTTTCAAGGCGATAGTTACGGAGCTTTTTGGTTTTATATCATCATGTTTAATCGCCATGTAGCGTATGAAGCTGATACCAGGATTATTACTCTGAATTTATTGCAAACCATGAAGAGTTGCATATGGTCTTTAGGTATTTTTAGCAAACAAGCTTTAAATCAGGGACGATTTTATTTGTCGTTTTTATTAAAAAGATAAAAACAAAAACTTCATAGATTAAGATGTTTGTCTCAGGAGGTTATCATAGAAAATCCCGTTTTAACTTTCAGTCGACATTAAAATCTTTTTTTTTCAAATTTGTTTAACATAATTATGAAGAGTAACTAGACGGCCATTTTAGTTTTTAGTTTATATTTTAATGTTTTCCAAAATGGTCTTACCTTATAAAAAGCCCTCACATTTCATTACACTTGTACTTTAATGGGACTACTGGGTATTAAGTTGAAAATCTTGTAATTTATGGTTTATTTTCAAAACTTATATAACACAATACAATCCAGTAAAGTTTGCCTGTGCTCTCGTGAACAAGTATATCGTGAACAAGTTTGTAGTATTTTTTTGATATGTGTGCACGTATGGGAACGAGGCTATAATTCTAAACGGTGTTAGCAGCCTGTATTTATATCAACGCTATGTAAGAGAACCCAGAATCATATTTAACAGTCTTACAAAAGAATAAACACAAATTACAAAATGATTGTTATTCACACGTGACACAAGTATGTTGGTGGGCCACGATGAAATATCGTTAATCTATTTTTAAACATATAATAAAACACAGACAGCAGAAGAATGTCTCAGGCGTAGGTAGCAAATAACATTAATCTCGTCTCAAGTGCCCGTTCATCATTTCTAGCTCTATCTAGAATGAAAGTTGAATATATAAAAGAAGAACGTTTCTTCCAATAGATCACATTCCGCTATTGACATCAGTAGAACATATTTAAATGTCCAAGTTTAGTATAAAATATATTGGCATTCAAATGAAGGAAATATAGAACGAAAAAGATATGAATTTGCTTTTCGTATTTTTAATTTTTGCACAAATGTGTGCTGATAAAATAACTAAACATAGTGCTGTCAAAACAATTGGTGAAATCACTGCTAAGTAAATGGCGAAATTATCACACCAATGGTGGCATTGTCATACAAATGAAGGATTGTTTGACCAATGATGAAATTACATCACTATTGATATAACTGAAACAAATTACGATATTAATTATCAAACTGATGATGAGATCGATTGGAAGTATTTGCTGTAATTACGACCATTAGTTCATTTATTTTTTAATTATCACTTATATTTAGTCAAATAATTTCATGTAGAATTATCTGTTGACTTTCAGTATTGGTAAAACAACAACAACAAATACACATAGGTAATAATACTGATCGTTTCGTGATTAATCACTTTACTATTTTTTGTTATATATTGAATGATATTATGAAATAAAACGTAATGTACGTCTGAATAAATACAATACCGATACACAATTATTGTCGTTATTAACAAGGAGTTGTAGTATAGGCTAAGCATGGCCAAGTTGTTAAGGTGCTCCACCCATAATATGAGGGTTGCTAGTTCGAATCCCAGCTACAACACACACGCTCGCCTTGTCAACCTTGGTCGTTATAATGTGACAGTCAATCCCACTATTTGGCGGTGGGTGGTAATGATTAACTGCCTTTTTTCTAGTCTTACAGTGCTAAATTAGGGACGGCTAATGCAGATAGCCCTCCTATAGCTTTGCGCAAAATTCCAAAGCAAGCAAATGTTCTTTCCTCTGTTTTTATTATATGGTAACTCAAAAACCAAAACAATGGTGCCAGTCAATTTCACTGATGTGGCATAGTTTCAAACGAAGTATCCACTTTTATAAGTATTATTAATAACTAGCAGTGACTTAAAAAATCATAATTCTAATGCAAACGATGTTATCATTACCCCTTGAAGTTAGCTTTGTGACAGAAATGAATGTACTTTTGGAAAAAATTAAGTACAGGGTGAAACAAAAATTACCACCAATAATAGATAAACAATAAATGTTAAATTGCAAATACCATTCTCACTATTTTGTATGGATTATTTTTAAAAACTGATATTAGCCATCCCTTCATTTAGTTCCTTTTATGAAAAATTTTCTTTACTTGTACACACACACACACACACACACACACACATAGACTGCTGGCCAAAATCTTAAGGCCAATGAAGATAAAGAAAAAATATGCATTTTGCGTTATTAGACTCAACCACTTATTTGGGTAGAGATTTGAAAGATGAAAATAAGAAAAAGGAAAATAAAAATAAAAAACTTCTTTAGCTTTTAATAGGGAAAATGTGAATACTATGAAGTTAGCCTAAATACGAACTGGTCAAAAGTTTAAGACCATACCAAAAATAAGTTCTAAACAGAGTATGAAATGCCCATCAAGAGGTCTCAGTAGTGAGTTGCACGGCCGTCAATGCGAATAACTTCAAACATTTGCTTTGACATGGTTGATATAAGCATTTGCAGAAGGCTGGCTGGAATGTTATTCCAAGTGGTGAAGATGGCTTTACGAAGATCATGCACTGTTTGTATTTGACGTCCATTTTTATAGACTTTCCTTGCCATCTACCTCTTAACATTTTTGATGGGGTTCAGTTCGGGCGAACACGCTGGATGGTCCAAAAGAATTGCGTTATCCGCCATGAAAAAGTCCTTTGTCCTGCGGGCATTGTGGATTTCAGTGTTGTCCTGCTGAAAGATCCAGTCATTTCCACACAAGCGAGGGCCTTCAGTCAATAAGGATGCTCTCTCCAACATACCAATGTAGCCAGCTGCTGTTTGATGCGCCTGTATAACCTGAAGCTCTATTGCTCCATGGAAGGAGAAAGCACTCCAGATCATGATGGAATCACCTACACTGAAAACTAATATGAAAAAAACCCAACAAAATATCGTTTTGTGGCTTGGTTTTAATAATAAATACAATATTTTACAGAAAATATCTACAAATAATTTTTACTTTACTTTAGAAAAAAAAGACATTCTAGCTTACAAATAAGTCAGTAAAATGTTCCAAAACTAGAAAAAAATTTGGTGAAAGTTTATTATATCGTAAAGCTAAAATATTAAGATTTTTGTGCTTTATCACGATGGTGAAACGAAAGTCGAGTGTAAGTAAGCCTTGTCAATCCGCAAACTTACTGTTGATTTTCTGAGGAACTTAGCATTAAGATTCTGTATAGCCACGAACAATGAATCTCTCTTTTGTCAAACTAAAGTAGCAAAACATTGTTTCGACTGAAAGTGCTCACACGAATAAAACGTCCAAACTCAGTGATGCGTACAGACACAGTAGAATCGCATGTTTGGTAATGTGTAACATACCCTCAGATGCTCATTTATCTGTGAATAAAGTAATTTCAGCTTCATTAGGTTTCCCAGTTACAAGACGCATTGCTTTGAGAAAATTGTTTCGGTTTTATCCTTTCCTTCCTCATTCGACCTTAATCCCATCTTCTTTTGGGGTCAGTCTTTCGGGAATTTGTATTAGCTAAATAGTTTTACACTCTAGTGGCTACCTCTGAGAACATTCTTTATGAGACTATTATTACTATTTTCGAAATATCAGTAGTTTAAGGGGAACAAAACTACAAATTCGTAGTTGTTTTTTTTTAAATTTCGCGCAAAACTGCACAAAACCTGTTTACGCTAGCCGTTCCTAATGTAGCAGTGTAAGGCAGCTAGCTAGTCATCACCACCCTCCGCCAATTCTTGAGCTACTCTTTTATCAACGAATGATGATATTAACCGTACATTATAACGCCCCTACGGCTAAATGAAGAGTATGTTTGATGCGACGGGGATTCGAACCCGCGACCCTCAGATTATGAGTCTAGCAAAGATAAAAGTAATAGTACTCTTGTGTAAAGTGTTTCTGTGCTGTTGAAACAGATGGATATTAAAATCAAAACAAATTTTTGTTTTCTCTTGCCTCGGATTCTAGTGCTCATGACTGAGAATTTTTTCGACCGATGTATGTGTTGAAAGAAACAATGGACTTTGTTACAATGAAGTATCAGAAGACAAAATGTTTCCAATACTTCTTTGTTTTACAGCATTATAATAGTTTAATTTTCAATGAAATGCCACGTGACTGTCTATCGTCTTTCTTTTAGTGTTAGCAATTTATGAAGAATGGTTTGTGCGTTTGTTTTGTATTTAAGCACAAAGATACACAAAGGGCTATCTGTGCTCTGCCCACCACGGTTATCGAAACTCATTTCTAGTAGTATAAGTCCGCAGAAATACCGTTGTGCCATTGGGGGCATAAAGAATGGTTTGCACAGATAAAATCAGCAAAACTAACATGATATTTTTCGGATGTGATATTTATACGTATGTAAATACTTTACTTACTATGATGGTCATGGTAGGGATAAATAAATGTATTAGAAGTTTGAATACATGACCGTTTTTATGTTGTCTGTTAAATACATTTTCCTATGACTTGTGTTTAATCATATTGTACCACAAAAACAATATTCACCAATACACACAAATACGAAAAGGGTATGACTAAATTTCCATCAAGGTTGTCCATTTTAGAACTAGAATTATTGGAGTAGGCGAGGGTGTTACACACACACACATTATTTAACTAAAAGCAGGTCCTGAAATTCTGGTTATTATTTGTTTCCGGTAGAAGAAATCCAGTTTCCTTTCTTTGCCATTTCTCATGCAGTTTGAGCTTTGAGGTGTATTCTTATCCAAAATCCATATTGTTCTTATCGGTAACACAAACAGTTATAAAAAAATTTTCTTTTGGGGAACTAAATCAAAAAGCCATTTTTTTTCGTATAATTTTGTGCAATTCTGGTTGGGTGGAAGCTAATGTGTTTGTTTGTTGTGTATGTGTTTGCTACGGCAAAATGTTATTTGAAAACTCCCTTTGTTCATTGACATCACCTTACTAAGTTTTATGTATAAATTTTACATAAAGGTGGTAATGTTAGTGCAAAAAAGTTACACTAATTTTATTTTCAATATTGATATATCATCAGAAAGCCGTATTGAGTTAGATGCATGTTAGAATTATGAGTAAGTAAATAGGCCGTTTTCGTTTGTTTTTGTCATAATTAACATTTTTGTCTAGTGATTTCTTGTGCCAGTACAGTGCGCCTAAGAAACTTTTTGTTTACTGAGTTTGAAAAATATATACTACATAATTTAATATGGAAGTGTAAACTGTGTGTCCTGTACTTGTATGAAATTAAAAACAACAACTTTATAAGAAAGTTTATTACAATTAAAAACTGTACAAATTACTTAATTTTGGCGATATAACATCTTGACTTGTTGCTGATACGTTACTATTTACGTTCTGTTCTATTTGTTTGTTTGCTTTTGAATTTTGCTTAAAGCTACGCGAAGGGTGCTGCTCCAGCACTTCTTAATTTAATAGTGTAACACCAGAGGGAAGACAGCTAGTCATCACCACTTACCCCCAAACCAACTCTTGAGCTACTCTTTTACCATCATACAAGGTTTCAGCATGTTCATATGTTTGCTTAACTAATCATCCGACACATTTTCGACGTAAAATTTGTATTTTCAATTTGTTTTTCAAATTAAACTCAATTATATATTAAAAAAGATGCTAGTATCAAGATTAACTTTTTCTTTAAGTTTTTGTTGAAATAATTTGTGTTGATGGCAAAGTTATTAAGATCCTCTGTTTCCATCCCTAATTCTAAACTGCTCGCTAGAAGAAAGACACTTAGTCATCAATACCGCTCACTATTTAAGTTGAGGGATTGACTGTCACTCTTATAACGCACCCATAGCTCAAAGTGAATATTTTATGATATCGCTCAGATTCTAATAATACTCCACATTTTCGAAGTATAGGACTACACCGAAGTGCATCGCATGCCTTGTTGAAAGGCAGTGATATCTTTGGCCAGGTGGATTAAGGCGTGCAACTCGTAATTTGAGGGTCGTTGGTTTGCATCCCTGTCGCACCAAACATGCTCGCCCTTTCAGCCGCGGAGGGCGTTATAATGTAACTCTCAATCCCACTATTCGTTGGTAAAAGTGTAGCCCAAGAGTTGGCGGTGGGTGGTGATGACTAGCTGCCTTCCCTCTAGTCTTACACTGCAAAATTAGGGACGGCTAGCGCAAATAGCTCTCGAGTAGCTTTGCGCGAAATTAAAAAAAAACAAAAACAATCTTTGGACAAAAAAATGACTGCTGTTTTTGAGTATTAAGTGATGTTAAGGATGTTGAGTGGTAAAATGCTGATATGGGATTAGTTGACAAATTCCCTATGCAAGTTGGTGTGTTTTTTTAATTAATAATAAAAATGTACATTTGATATCATGTTAACAGTTATTAAATGATAAAAAGGTTTTTATACTTCAACTAATAATTCAGGTACGTTTGAAAATATTAATACTAGAGCGGGTTATCAGGAATTTTACATTATAAACAATAGTTCTTTTTAGCTGTAAGATATTACATTACATAGATTCCTAAAGATAAAAATCCTCAAAAACACGACTTAAAATTAGCTACTGAAAAAATGAAATGGAAACAAGGAAAACCAATGAAATGTTTCGTTCTGTAGGCAATTTAAAATAATGTGTGTATGTATTTTCTTATAGCAAAGTCACATCGGGCTATCTGCTGAGCTCACCGAGGGTAATCGAACCCCTGATATTAGCGTTGTAAATCCGAAGGCATACCGCTGTACTAGCGGCGGACTTTAAAATAATACGCTGGTTGATTCTTGTTTAAAAGTTTGGTGAGTGTAGAATATGAAAAAATATATTAACACTTCTTGATAAATTAGCCAACGTAATTTTTATCTATGGGCTCGAACTTTTATTTCTAAATTGAAAAGAAACCTTTTCAATTCGGTTGATCCGCTGAACAGAAGGGGGGCTCACAACGAATGTAATTTTTAGCAATTATTTAATATTTTATAAGCATCTGAATATTCGTATCCTTACCTTGTGCCGCATTCCAGGCACAAATTTCTCTTCTTGCTTAATGTTGTATTTTTTTTCTTGTGTGTATGGTAAAATACAATGTTTATATATTTAGCAACACCTGCCTCGTTCAAACATCGCTTTGATGCAACAGCGCCACCTTGGACGTTCTTCTTTGTACTAAAGCCTCTCGTTTTAGCACGATTTGTGAGTCAACATTGGCTCATAACGATTATGACTAAGAACAGCTGGTAACGTTTTTGTTCCACTAAAATATGTATGAAGTTAGTAGTTAGTATAGTACAGCACACGAAGTTAACATATATTTTAATTAACCAGCATAAATATTTTTCTATTGGTGCCAGTTAAAATCATTCGGTTTTTGCAGGTGTATTAACGAACAATCTTTAAAAACTTGTCGTTTCATATTTTAAAATAAGTGGGATATCACTTTTGCCCCTGGGGTTAGCTCTTCAAAAGTATTGATAATGGAGTCAATATATTATAATTAGGCAAACACAGCTTTTTCTAAAAATCGGTGTATCTAAGTTTGGCTTTATGGCGACCTCTTAACGAGAAGGGCATTTCTTTCAGTTTCCTGTATTTCCTGTAATTGCTCCGTGTACTTTCATTGTGTTTAGCAGACGGCTTCCTTAATTCACGTTCCTCGCTAGCGCAACGGCATGTCTGTGGATTAATACCGCTAGAAACCGGTTTTCGACACCCTTGGGGGCAGAGCCCAAAGGGCCCATTGTGTAGTTTTATTCTTATCCTCAAACAAAAAATCCATAATTGACATTACTTTTTTAAATTATACTTTCGTTAGTTTTTTATTAGATATTCTTATAATTTATTAGAGTTTCTATAGTTTTATGAATAAACAGCATTCACCGTACATTGGACTTTAGGTATAGCAGTGACACGGAATAACCTTTCGTTCTTGAGTCGTCTGCTGGGCACGAATATGTGCGTTGGTTTGCAGCCATTTTTCTTATGTTTGCATGTATTCGCGAATTTCAATTTTAAACACAAGCAAAGTCAATGTTATGTTAGTTATTGCCTTTATTGAGAAAACGTACTGTAGAAGGTTTGGTTGTTTATTTTAAATTTACTCTTTGAAGACTAAATAGAAAACACAGTAGTATAGATATATGTTTTTTGCTTACATTAGAGCAAAATGACACGTTTAAATTTCTGTAGCTGGCGAGAAGAGTATAATTGTATAAAAAGTCTATACTTACGTTGTGAGAAATATGTCACACGTATTCTAATTTCTTGTTCTTTTTGAACACATTATTTTTAATGTTTTACCTTCAGAAAACAAACATCTTTCCAAACTCAATTAGACAATGAGTAGCTTGTAAAAATAATGTTCTTAGAATAATAATAAAAAATATTCCTTATAGTGATTTTTATATTACTATTTGGTTTTTAAGACTTCTTCAACAGTTTTTGAGAAAACATTTGATGTTTTGCACGTGGGTTCGAAACCTCCCTATATAAAATATTAACAAGAAGAGTCAGGAGGAGCCCCCACAATAGGAATTAAGAAGTTTTTTTTTTGGGGGGGGTATTCAAATTTGACTGAATAGTTTTATTTGATCATTGCTATAAAAACACAAGGAACTATTAAAACAATAATGTAAATTTTAATTTTTGATATTGATTAGAGGAGTTTTGAGGGTGTCGAGGAATAGATTCACTTAAGTCGTTTCTAAATTTTATGTAGTCTACCTTATGGTAACGAAACATATTGGTCAAACTGTAAGCCCTATGAAACAATGGAGCATCTTCCTATTGAATTTAGTAGTTAGGTAGTAGGCATATTGTTGTAATATACTTTACCAATGAGTACGAGCTACTTTTATTTTATGCGATTACCATTTTAGCATGAATATAGAAAGATAACTACACAAGAAATCCTTTCTCTTCAGGTCTGAAAACTCTTCAATCGATAAGGATAGGAGGGTGTCGCTTTACATGAAGCATTTAAATATCTTCTTTCTAATATATTTTTTAAAGTGAATAAATGTAGCTATAAATATATAGTTACTCTTATTTCTACTTATCCATTAGAAGTGAGCTTTAACATAACTTACCTTCCTTTAGTTTGCTTTTCACTGTATATATATCCCTGTCGTTCTTTCATTTTTTATCCTTTGTTGTTATAACGTAATTGCAAACTGAAAAACACATAAGAACACATTGTTAGTATTTTCAATTATATCAGCTGTTTATTCTCTAAAGACCGGGTTTATGTTCCGCAAGATGTCTTTTGTTAGTGAACGTTGAGGAGATCGTAAATAAAATTCATTGGATAGTAGCTTTTTTTTATTTAATAAACATATTTATACAAAGCATAGTAACTGAAATATATAGTTTATAAAGGACGTTTTAAAACTAATTTTTTAATAAAACTTTGAAAGTAAACGTGTTTTAAAAGCAACACTTTGCAAATGTTTTAAAGGAACTTGTCAGTCACTGATAATCTGAGGGTTTTTTTTAACGAAAGGTTTAAAGGAAGAAACAAAATAATTTTTATATAAAATTTTATTTTTTTTACATGTTAAAATAATATACAATAATTATTCTTCATGCTAGGGTGACTCGCATGTTGTTAAAATGTGTTAAAGGAACATTAAAAGAGTCATTTTCTCTATTGACTCCTTCATCGCACAACAAATGGAAAAATTTGTTAAGTTGTACTTGCGCAGTGAAATTTATGTAAAATTCAAACAAGACAATTTAGTTCAAATAATTTAATGAATTAAGTATAATTAAGTTAACAAGTTAATGTTAAACGTTCTCTTAAGACAATTTAATTAAAAATTATTGAATTATCAATGTTTTAATTAATGAGTGCTAAGCGTCCTTTTTAGGGATGATTTAATTAATTAACTATGAAATTAATGATTAATTATATTCTTGTTGAGACATATATGAGTCATGGCTGTTTAAAAACACATTCACTACTTCGTGATAGGATGATATAATTATTGATTAAACAACTAGTGAACTAGTATTCATTGTCCTTTTACTATTAAAAATTAATTAGCGTTAAGCATCTTTTAAGGGCGGATGAATTATAAATGATTTAATGAAATATAGTTAAGTATACTTTTCAGGAATGATTAATTACTAACATGATATGTTTTGTATGAGTCATGGCTGCCTTTCGTGGTGGCTTAGAAATAAGTTCTCGACTTTTGGTACCATTACATTATGGTCACCTGTCTGATATCGAAATATAGTGTTAGCCCTTCTTACGTTTTCGCGCCCTCTTACGACACTATTGTGGAGGTCTAGCAACGCGTCCATAACGAACTATAACTTCTTCCTGTTTGATGACATTACCCCCATATTCTTCTCCCCTTCTCATGAGGCAATTAATCAGAATGAGGTCCCATACTTTGGATGCTAAATGCTAGAGTAACTACTCAAAAATATTTGATTTATTATTACTGTTGGTTTTGCTATTATAAGTCCCATCACCTACAGAAACTAGAGTAATAATATAGGATGTAATTGTGACACGAACAATTCCCTAATCATATACACATTGTTCTAGATCTATAAAGATATCCATCATTAAATGTAGTTGACTGCTGAAAGCAATACTTTCTCTGTATCATAAAATTCCGAGGATAAAGAACTACGAAACATCAACCTTGTTTTCTCTTGTTCAGCTGAACCGTTCTTTTCCATTCTTATTCGTTATTGCGTACTAAAAATAACTTCTCTTTTTCGCTGTTCTTCACGAGAAGATAGTCATTTGTAAGATAACCATTTGCACTATAAAAAGTAGCGATTGTGTATTTTCAGGAATAATACATCATTATTTTAACACAGCCAGTTTTACGTCACGGGCAGAACGTGAATGTCATTTCTTTTTAAACCTACGTATAAAAATCAGCGCCTCTTAAGGCAGTTTTCTTCTTTACAATACAGATAAAAAATGAACAGACGAAGTTTGTCTGTTTTTGAATTTCGCGCAAAGCTACAGAAGGCTATCTGCAGCTAGCCGTCCCTAATTCTGCGGTGTAAGACTAGAGGGAAGGTAGCTAGTCATCACCATCCACCACCAACTTTTGGGTTACTCTTTTACCAACAAATAGTGGGATTGACCGCGCATTATAAGGCCCCCACAGCTGATAGGGCGAGCATGTTTGGTGGGACGGGGATTCGAATCCGCGACCCTCAAATTACGAGTCGAGTGCCTTAACCACCTTGCCATGCCGAGCTGAATAGGCCAACTAGAAGTTTACTATCCCTTATCCCCGTGTTCTTCCGGTTTCAGACATTTGAATATCCTTTACGTTCTGAATGTGTAAAAAGATAAAGTATGTTTTGGTTTAATAATTAACATTACACGTTATCCGAGTAATACGAATAATTAAATTAGAAAATATGATGAACGAAAGTCGGGAAAATAATGAATTTCGTTCTTTGAGCTTGGAGTTGACCGATGACCATGGTTTATGGATCGCCAAGGTCATGTGGCCAGTAAATTGTTGGTACATAAATGTGGACTCTTAAATGAAGTCTTCATTACTTATGATCTCAAAGTTGCTGCACGTTTTCTGCTAGGTTTGTATTAAAGGTTGTTTGCCATGATAACCATGCTCAGACATAAAGCAAGAACATCTAGTTCGTTTGTTTAGGACATAAAGCGTTTAAAATCAGAATATAATTAATATTATTAGTGAAAGAAAACAATAAGAGTAAAATACAATTAAAAAGAAAGCAAACGAGTCTGACTATTCTTCATTTCCTAAGCTTTTAAAACCCGGCATGGCCAGGTGGATAAGGTACTCGACTTGTAATTCGAGGGTCGCGGGTTCGAATTACCGTCACACCAAACATGCTTGTCCTTTCAGCCGTGGGGGCATTGTAATATGACGGTCAATCCCACTTTTCGTTGGTGAAAGAGTAGCCCAAGAGTTAGCGGTAGGTGGTGATGACTAGCTGCCTTCCCTCTAGTCTTACACTGCTACATTAGGGACGGCTAGCGCAGATAGCTCTTATGTAGCTGTGCGCGAAATTCGAACCAAACTAAGCTTATATTTTTATTGGTTTTATTTGGAACATGCTTCATTTTGTCTATTAATGTGTTTTTCTTGAACAAGTTGTAAAAGTAAATAAGATTGTAGGTGGTTAACAAGTTTGTGCATGTTTTCCCATCTAAATTGCAAAGAAATAAGTAAAATTAGTGGTAATAGTTTCGTATAATTATTAATAACAAAAACACAATACGTTTTGAAGGAACATCCTGTCTCTTCCCTCCACCCTTTTTTTTTTTATAGAAAGATCGAGAATCAACCAAGACTGGTAAGATTGTCAACCAGGGATCTGCAGATTTATCAAAACGTGGAGAGGTTGTAAGTATATACCATTAGTGAGAAATGAATCTAAATAAACTATACTTATCTTTGTACAACTTTTGGCAACTGCAAGGTATATGTTTAACTAGTGAGTGTTACTATTTGTTATTTGTTGTATCAATTATTAAAGGGTCGGTAAAAACGTATTCTAATAGTGGTATCAAATAACAGCTTTAGTTTTGTTCTTTTCGTTATTTCATATACAAAACCAACCGGAATAACTATGAAATAGTACAAAATAACAACTACAAAATTTAACTCCCTTTGTAAACTTGTATTTCATGAATCGAATAAATAATCAAATACTATTGTTTTTTTTTGTATTAAGCGTTACAAAGAAAAATTTCCAAATTTTTTTATCAGTAGTTAACTGAGTTTCTGTTTTCCATTCTCACTACTGTGAAAGTCCCTGAAGAAATATAATTCTAAGCACCTATATATGCTCACACTTCTATCACTCCTGTATATGTGACTGTACGCACACACACGCAAATAAGAAGTGTGTGTGTTTGTGCATGATTTTTTTTTGTAGCAAAGCCACATCGAGCTATCTGCTGAGTTCACTGAGGGTAATCGAACCTATGATTTTAGGGTTGTAAATCCGTAGATTTACCGCTCTACTAGCGGGAATCCAAATAAGAAATAAACACAAACTAGGATTGATGGATCACAATTTTATTTTCTAAACGTTTGCAACCTTGTGGTTACATGTGTAAGTGTGGTTATAAAACTAAGTTCACATTACATTATGCCTAACTATCATTGCGGAAAGTCTAAAAATCTGAAATTTCATAACAGTCGTTGATGTTATTATCTTAACCTATACTTACATATACTATGACTGTGCGAAACGGTAACAAAGCTACAGAATGTTTAAATATTCATAGTCCTTACATATATATATGACACGAATCGCATTCGTAGTAAACATTTACACTGATAACTCTAAAGCAGGATAAACTAAGTAACTCGGGTTGTCTAAAGCTGAGTACATTACGTACAGTATAGGCATACATAGTAATCACAATAACAGTTATATGGCGTGTATAGTATCTATAGTAGGTATTACATCAAGTAGTCAGTAATGGTAACAGCAGTTATAGGGTCTATCTAATACATGATTAGTTAACATTCGTAAGATACATATCAAATCCTTTAGAGAAAATCGGCCCGTTATGACCAGGTGGTTAAGGCATTCGAGTCGTAATCAATTTCGTTATAAAACATATGGCTCTAAACGCGATGACCCGGCATGGCTAATTGGCTAAAAATGAAGATTATTCTACTGACATGATTTATACAAGGTACACCTATGTGTATCTAAACACAAGTTTATGTCACAACTTCGTTCTATAAGTGTGCCTTGTATAGCCAGGTTGTTAGAGCGCTCGACTTGTAAGCTGATGGTCGCGGTTTCGAATTCCTGTCACACCAAAAATGCTTGCTCTTTCAGCCGTGGTGGCGTTATAATGTGAGGGCGAATCCCACTATTCATAGGTAAAAGATTAGCCCAAGAGTTGGAGTTGGCGGTGGGTTGTGATGACTAATGTCCTTCCATCTAATCTTACACTGCTAAATTAGGGATGACTAGCGCAGACAGCCCTCGTGTAGCTTTGGGCGAAATTCAAAAACAAACCAATTTAGAGAATAAATAAAATGGTCGCTATCCAAACTATGTGCGTCATGACCTATTACTAACTCAGCCACTTTCTTTCCTCACCAACCATAGCTATTTTTGGTTCATTTTGCACGTATAACACTTATTTTCAATACGTCAGTCATTTATATACGGTGAGCGTTGTTAGTTTATTGACTAATGACTGTTCGACCAAACATAACACAGCTCTAACACAAAACATTAGCACAACGCATTATGAGAAAACAGTGGTGCCCTTTCACTACGTTTCTGTCCATTAAATTTAATCCTCAAATGAAATTCTAGTTCATGTTAATTATAAAATTTCACTACAATTAAGATGATAGATAGATATGCAGGTATTGGTTGACGTGTAATGTCGACAAGTAAGAAGTAATAGCCAGCTACGTCATACATTCAGATAAATTTAAAATATGAAAATTAATTGAAATGGAATTCAGTTTTTAAATAATTGGTCTTTTACAGAACTATGTAAACTAATTAAATATGATATCACGTGCTATATATAAAATAATTCTAGTGCGAAATTTCTCTTATTTTAATTAAAATAGTAATTCAATACCTTAATTGAAAAACGTTTTATTTTAGGTGTGAATGAAATATATTATATTATCATTAAAATGTGTGTGTTTTTCTTATAGCAAAGCCACATCGGGCTGTTAGTGAAATGTAAATTTGATGACAACAACACTTTATTACTTTTAGAATTCTAATACGGTTAAACGTAGTTAATATTAATTGCATTTTTGGATGTTTATTCTGAATACCAGGTTTAAAGTTTATCCAAATATTTTCAAATGGGGTAGTAACTTTTTATTTGTATTTTTTAAGCCTTACAGCATAGAAAAACCAAAGCTCAAACCTACAATAGCATGTAAAAAATATTGTCGTGTGTTTTACTTTTGCCTATTTGGCGGAAGAAAAGCTGGAAATGTGTATCTTTGTATTGAATTAAAATCATTCAGTTCTGTACTCTGTTATATTTGTAAACCGTATTATTAACAAATGTTTTGGACTGGCTTTGGAAAATCTGTTCGTCTGCCAAAAACGTTCACTTTCCTGTTGTTGAGTAATAGTCTTAAGGGTGTGTGTTTTTCTTATAGCAAAGTCACATCGGACTATCTGCTGAGTTTACCGAGGGGAATAGAATTCCTGATTTTAGCGTTGTAAATCTGTTGACTTACCGCTGTACCAGCGGAGGACAAGTATTAAGTGCTCATACATCTAAATGTTTCAGGATTTGTAATGGGTACAGGGCAAGTATTACCTTATGCAGCTGTGTGGTTAAACAAACAAATAAAATATACAAAACTTAAACTATAATAGGTTTTTTTATATGAGAGTAATCTCTTAGTTTGGGTCATATTTCTTCTTTGACATTTGCTATTTTAAAGGCCTTTCGGTGGATCAGCAATACGCATAAGGGCTTATAATGCTAAAAATCGAGGTTCAATATCCGCTGTGGACACAGTGAAAATGGCTCATTGCTTAGCTTTGCGTTTAAAAACGAACAATCTTACACGAGCGTAATCTAATATTATATAAGATATATGAATGCTTAAATTATTCAGACTTGATTATTAGCACAAAATTATTTCTTTAACATTTACTACTTGACAAAATTTAAGGTTTATTGAGATCAACCAAATTAAGTTCTAATTCGTTATTCATACTTTGAATTTCCAGAACTGTACAGAACACAAGCCTTCGCTATCTTTCTCCTCAAACATTTAACCAGTTGAGGATGCTTAAAGAAGTGTAAGTACCTACCATAATACTGATTAGTTCAAGTTGGAAGTGCATTAGTTTTATTAATAAAACCATGAAATTTGAAAAAATAATTTATTTTGACGTGGTGCTTATGGTATAAACAATGATTGAGTAAACAAGCATTCCATATAGTTCTTATCCTCTTTCTTTATTTGAGTTCTATAACTTCTATTGCTTGTAATCCTGTAGCAACAGTAATACGATTAATATAAGTCTACATTCCTTTTAACAATAACAAGGAGAGACAAGAGAACTAAACCATGTAATAAGTAAACTAGCTGTAATAAACAGTATCGAGAATAAAAATCTGAAAAAAGTTTGCTCTAAAGCGATGCACTTTTGGTCTTCTAAACGTTATTTCTTTTCACATATTTTTATTTACAGAAACCTTCAAAATAATAACATATCCTATCTACCATGGGAGATTTTCTTAGAGCAAGGACTCAGGATTGTTGAAATGTAAGTATTGGTACAAATTTTATGTTTCTATTCTAATGTATATAGTAAGAAAATATGTAAAATCTATGAATAATATTTGAATATCATTGAAGCATAAACATTTATAAATAATTTAAGTTTAATATGGCATATATCTTGTTCAAACGTCGTGATTGTTCATTAAAAATGTTGAGTTTTAATTGTTTTGTTTTTGAATTTCGCGCAAAGCTACTCGAGAGCTATCTGCGCTAGCCGTCCCTAATTTTGCAGTGTAAGACTAGAGGGAAGGCAACTAGTCATCATCACCCACCGCCAACTCTTGGGCTACTCTTTTACCAACGAATAGTGGGATTGACCGTCACATTATAACGCCCCCACGGCTGGAAGGGCGAGCATGTTTGGCGCGACGGGGATGCGAGCCCGGGACCCTCAGATTACTTTAACCCACCTGGCCATGCCAAGCCTGAATTTTTAATTTAAATCTTAAGTAAATGTTCCGAGTAGTTTGTTAAACGCCAGTGTTTTCTCGTAGCAGTATATGGTACTAATGTGTATGTAGACATTTTGAAGTAACTTTTCAAAGTATATTTTAGCTTAGCGTTTGTGTTTTCTTATAGCAAAGCCACATCGAGCTATCTACTGAGCCCACCGAGGGGAATCAAACCCCCTAATTTTAGAATGGTAAATCCGTAGACTTACCGCTGTACTAACGGTGGGCTTTTAGTTTAGTCCTCAGAAACTTGATTTGACGCTAATAATTTCTTAACACAAGTATCGATCGAGATGCAGGCATGATTGTTCAGGTGTAGTTTTAAACTGAGATAGAATATTCGTGGTTTGGGCATCTACTTCGAACAACCGTCGACTGTTTGTTTAGATGTATTGCTCGGTGCGAGTTATTCAGGGAAATTTCTTCAAGCAAGAAAAAAACAAACAAACGAATCAATATGGCTCGATAAGTTTGTTCATCTGATAAAGACGGCGAAGCTTTTAATTAAGTAAAGGAATTTTAATTTTGCTTTAATCAATGAAAGCAGATGCATAAATATTGGACTGTGTTATACACTTTAAACTGATATATGGAATTTTGCAGATATATTCAACGATATTTTTAATATATTGTTTTGATTTTAACTTCGCGCAAAGCAAAATGAGTGCTATCTGCGCTAGCCGTCCGTAATTTAGCTGCTGGTCATCATCATCCACCGCCAATTCTTGGGCTACTCTTTTACCAACGAATAGTGGAATTGACCGTCACATTATACCGTCCCCACAGCTGAAAGGGCGAGCATGTTTGGCGTGGTGGGGATTAGAACCCGCGACCCTCAGATTACGAGTCGAATGCCTTAACCACCTGGTCATGCCGGGCCACCTATTTGATGGGACGGGATTCGAACCCACGATCATCAGGTTGCGAGATAAGCGCCCCTAACCACCTAGCCTTGTCGGGCTTAATATATTATATTTTACGTATATGGCTTCTAGCGTCCTTGGTCTCTTCGCAATCCTGGATTATTATGAAAATACACAAGTATTTTGAACTACTAACTTATTATCATAATTACATAAAACTACGACCCCGGTGGCTCATCGATGATTATAGCGCTAATAATAATGTTTCTCTATCCGCGGTGAGCAGAGCACAGCCAGCCAGTTGTGTAGCTTTTCGCTTAACAGCAACTACGTTATGCCTTAAGTACAGTTATTCAGCATGCATTATACCAAATTGAGACTGTGAGCTTAAATTTGACGTAATAATATTCTTTTATTGTGGAACTTATCAGAATTTGCATCTCACTCTTTAAATTGTCTTCAAGATTATTCATCATAGGATAGTATTTAGTTTTGATAATATAATTTAGTCATTAGAACAATTGGTCAGTTAAACTGCGGAATTTCTAGATTCTATAGGATATATATATATGTGTATGTAAATATAATTTACTGAATTTTTTTTAATAGTCGTCACTGTGACATTTCTGGAAACTCATGGTTGCGTCACAAAACTAGCTTAAAGGACTATTAATAAAAGTCATTACAAACTCGAGCCCCTTGATTTTCTTTGTTATGCATTTCATTGGAGTGATTTTTCATAATTTCTGGACAAGCGACCATTCAAGACTGTTCTTTGTTAAGAAAAAGTAGAAAAAATAAAATAAACTTTTCTGTTTTTCTTAAATCCTGCAAAATGCTAGCCCTACCTACTATCGAAGGCAACTCATTCTATAATCCAACCACTGAGTTAGAAAAATAAACATTTCTAAACTGGAACCTACGTTGTATTTTCCAAGTCTTAAGCTTGTGTTTTCTTCTCCTTTTATCTTCATAATATATTACAAAGAAACCACTGGCTTCTACTATATCTATCTCCCAAGTACTTTTGCAAACTTCAATAGCATCTTACCTTTCTTTCCTAAAGATAAAACGAGTTATCTGAATCATTATCCATAAAACTAATCTGGAATCAAACTAGTAGCATATCTCTTAACCCTTTCCAATAAACCAATATCTCTTCTTAAATAAGGAGACCGAAACTGTAGACAGTAAGCCTGAGTGAGAGCTTACTGAAGATTTTTATAGAGCAAATAGACCTCCGTATTTTAAAGACGGCTGGTATGGGTATTAAAACTTTAATTAAAATAATGTGCAGAACAACGTTTCGACCTTTTTGGGTCATCTTCCTGTTAAATTCAATTGGGTTTCTCGTTATCATGAAATTAAACCTCTCAGTATATCGATGAATAGACATTACAATATTATTAGCTTTACCAGTAACAACAGAGCTGTGATTGTTGACCTCTGTGACTTATCTGCCATTATGGTAAGATAACATTTACCCTACTGAGTGAGTTTCAATCTGTATAAATGTGTGATACATATAATAATAACCGAAATGCATTACCTTACATTTACTATAATTAAAGGTCAAATGATATATATTGGTCTGGATTATAAGTTTATCTAAGTTAATTTGCAATACTTGGACATCGTCAATACGTCTAGATGTACCAAAGAATTTAAAGTCACCCACACATTTTATTAAATTACCCCTTATACCCTATCAGTATCATTAACACAAATAAGGAAAGAATTAAGGTCTCTGAGACCCCACTCGTAACAAGAGTATATTTTGGAATGAGCCCCATTAGTTAGATGCCCGGCAGGGCCAGGTGGTTAAGATACTCGACTCGTAATCCAAAGGTCGCGGCTTCGAATTCCTGTCACACTAAACACTCCTTCAGCTGTAAGGGCGTTATAATGTGCGATCAATCGTTGATAAAAGAGTAGGCTAAGAGTTAGCGGTGAGTGGTGAGGACTAGTTCTCGTCCCTCTAGTCTTATACTGCTAAATTAGGGACGGCTAGCACAGAGATCTCTCTTGTAGCTTTGCGCGAAATTCAAAAACAAACAACAATCTATTAATTAGAACCTTTGTTTTTTTCCTCCCGATTAACTAACCGTTACTCAGTTGTTTAAAATGTTATGTTTTATGTGGCACATTATTAAAGCTTTTCAAGATACTAGGTTCATAAAGTCCAAAAAACAAGTACACTTGTCGGGAAAAATTCGACAGATTAATAAATTCTGGTGAACGTGTTGGTTTTAAAATCTATATTTTGTTTGTGTTGTCATACATATAAAATATTAGTGATAATATCCACTTGTTCTTAATTTTCCAAATAGCGTTCACTAAACCAAAATGGAAATGTGTTTATAATAGAAAGCATCGAGGTAGGGTTAATCTCTCTTCCGTAACATTTAATTATTACAGATCTTAATTCAACCGATACTAATTTAATAGTGCATCACTATTTTGTGAAGCTTAGAGCTCACATAAAATACATTTTAAAGTTAATATTGATGTTGTTTTTTTTTCAGAAATATTAAAGGAAACCCAATCATCTGTAACTGCAGCGCTAAATGGATCCAACACCAGATGTATCAGTCACCTAGCATGTTAGGACCCTTGGGGGATCAAATCACATGTGCGGAAGAAAATAACGTAAAAAACAAGTGGTCTCTAGCCAATATATCTATATATGGTTGCGGTAAGTTTACCTATATTGATTTATTTAGTTAATTAAAATACCTTTATAAAGAAGTGTGTGCTTGTGTTTTCCTATAAGAAAGCCACATAGGGCTATCTGCTGAGTCCACCGAGGGAATCGAGCCCCTAATTTTAGCGTTGTAAGTCCTTAGACTTACCGCTGTTCTAACGGGGAGCATGTGAAGAAGAATTTCCTCATGCTATAAATGGTTATCTTACCTTTTGAATCATGTTTCTAAAAATCCATCTTCAAATATTAATAAGAGAAGAAACTTCAAAATATCGTTATGTTAGAGAAGTCAGGTCTGTAAAAAACTTGAAATAACTGAAGAACACAAATTATGCAGAGGATATTACAAGAAGCAGAATTAAAAAAAAAAGATAAATGTACGTTTCACAAACATTTATTTTCATTACGATCATAGTTTAGCTACTAAAAATATCATCATGTTTTCCTTAATTCTGTAATTATGAAATTTCATCACGCATTGATGGTTTCAAATATTAATTAAATATAAGATGCGTTTAGAGTGCCGGGGGCTTAACTAATTATTGCAATATTCTTAGTCGTTCGAATTTTTACAGTAAAACTAGTGTTGAGAGGCAAAGAAAAGTAACATTAAGATGATATTTACCTAACATATTAAAACTGGACTTGCAATTAACATTAGTGTGTGTTTTCTTATAGCAAAGCACATCGGGCTATCTGCTGGGCCCACCCAGGGAAATCGAACCCCTGATTTTAGCGTTGTAAATCAGTAGACATTCCGTTGTACTAGCGGGGGTTGATTAACATCAGAGTGATTTGTATTAACGTTTACTTCATTACAGAGGGAATCGCATTCTTTATGTTCTGTTTGCTTATTAGCGCAACGGGTTATCCAGTCCAAGCTAGAAATTATCACAAAATCACAGTATATGATTAAATAAATATGAAATTATGAAATTCTTACTATCAGATATACAATTGTGCAAGACTTGTTGCTAGTAAAAGTGATAAAGGTTAAATTGTCAGATTGAGTGAGTTTAAAAGAAAGCTTGATAGATGGACGAATGATAAGGGTTGACTTTAATTTTTTTAATAGTTTTAGTTTGGCTTATAAAATGGGACAGCAAAATGGGTCAACAAGTCCCAAAACGTTATATTATACCTCAACACAAACTTTTTAAACAGCTAAATGGTTACAAACGAAAACACGACAGTGACAATGTTTTCCACTCTTCTGCTCAGCTGCACTTAAATCAGTTTGTGCTTACAATTACAAAATTGTGGTTTTTGTGTTCATTTTCCCGTAATTATGAATCATACAGCGTTTTATTCATTTTGTTCATATTTTATTTGACTAAGTTTTTGATACAATTGAAAGCATTTATGAAACCTAGTGAAAACTTCAAAGCATTTTCAGTAAATAATACATCTTACACGTCATGCTGAAGTTTAAATTTTAAATGTTCCAATATTCGATTAAATTAACGGTAATTATATATTAATTATATATTAAACAGCAAATGTCTGTTTTTTCAAATATTTTGTATTGTTGTTTTTGTCTTATGAAGACGAAATACGAATGGAAAAATATCAGCAAGTTACATTTATCAAATGTTATTTTGCTTAAGAAAGGATACCCGCATTGAAGTCATGATTTGAACATTTTTAGCATGCTATCCGTCTCAGAGAGACAAATAATAACAAATCTACTCGGTGGATTCTCTGACCACCGTGGGGTTCAAAACACCCTCTAGTTTCCCGCTGAGCCATCGATGGGGGATTTTTTTGTTAGGCGAATTTTGCACAAAGCTACTGAAGGGCTATGTGCCTTATTCATCTCCTATGTAGAGTGGTAAACTATATGGAAAACAGCTGGTCAACATAACTCTCCGCTAACTCTTGGACTACTCGTTTACGAAAGAAAAATAAGATTAACCGTCATATTATAACGTCTCCACCTTAGAAAAAGCGAGCATATTTGATTACGAAGTTTAAACCCATGACCCAGCCCTCCAGGCCGGGGGTAGGGAAGAATAGTAAGTTCACTTGAATTCTTTATTAAAGTACGAACAAAAGTTAAACAAGTGATTGTTCTCTAACACTTACACGTTGGGTAAAATAATGGATGACTAACAAAACACTTTTTACGTTTAGATTTTACGTTTGTTTAAAGCTTATGTCAGACATAAATGGTTGTTCAGATTTTTTCTTCATCACAATTAACACCATCCACTCACACATCCATTAAATCGTTAATTATAAAACAACCAGAACAGGTTTTCACATAGCCTGTACGTAGTGACTAATATTAACAAATTACCAACTAGCAAAACACAATAACATAATGTTTGATGTCTTTTATTTTAAACAACTTTACGCCATTTATTAAAATATTTTCACAGATATACCAAATAAGGTGATGAAAGTATGCGGGTAGGTTTATGTAGTTGCTTTACGAGAGCAGACAGAGTTACTGTGAAATTTATTTTGAAACCGTCCAATGAGATTACACTTAAACGGTTCAAACAGTTATGGCTATATAAGACGAGTTTTTGATCCAATGAAAAATAAGAGTTATATGTTTTGTTTTGGAAAAAAACAACAACAATAAAGCATAAACTGTAATTAATGTTTTTCAGACCTCCCTCAAATTGAAGTGTACCCTAAAGAAGTAGATGTTTACGAAAACGAGACAGTATCCTTTGTCTGTGAAGCCACAGGTCATCCATCACCAACGGTCTACTGGAATACTAGCAAACTGTACTCAAATTATTCTATTGAGGTTTGGCAAAGTAAAGCAGCCGACCAGGGAGAATTTAATGACACATTAACCAAGGAAAATGTTACAGTCATTCTAAATCTTCATGAAGCCGACCCAGAGGACAACGGGCGGGTTTTGTGTACAGCAGAGAATATTGTTGGAAGAAAAACCAGTTTTATTCATCTGAGGATAAGATGTGGGTTAATTAGTAGCTTCCATCCTGCTTTATTTATACTGAAACGTCAATAGCCGAGTAAAGTCAATGTGGTTAGAGATAATGTACGGGAATACAAATAATAAACCAACAAAACTTTCATATTAAAAAGATTGAATACAAATTGTCTAATAAAATAAAACTAATAAATGAAGAGACCAAGCTCAAGGTACCATTGTTTACATAAATAACAGAATGAATTAGATTAGGAGACTTGGCTGCTCAAAGTTAATACCTTCTTTGTCTCTATATCAACATGCCACTTTGACCCTAATCCTTTTTGTTGTTTACAAAAGATAAATTGAACTTAACGTTTTCCTTGTACAAAATGTAACATTAAACTTGACATACTCGTTATAACAGTTTGAAGAGTTTTACTGAAATATAATTTTCGTTGTCTTAAGAATTTTCCGTGAAGCTTATATGCTTCATGTTTAAACAACAGTACCTTGATGCTTACCTTCTCATGTTTAAACACCGGCATCTTAAATGCAAATCTTCATGTTTCAACACTGTTATGTTAAATGTAAATATTCTTCGTGTCTTATAACTAAACACTGATATCTTCAGTCCAATCATTCCTATGTCTAAATAATACTTCCTTAAGTCTAATATACTTGGTGTTTAAACGCTGGTACCATTAATCTAATCTTTCTCATGTCTAAACAATAGTTCCTTAGATTCGTGTTTAAACACTAGTACCCTGAATCCAACCGTATCTAAACAATAGTTCCTTAAGTATAACATTGTCCTGGATTAAACATTAATTTCTCTAGTGTGTTTCTTTCCTAGAATGCTCTCTTTCTGTACATGAAACTTAGAGATGCCAAGTAAATATCCTCTAGCTCATCATATCCCCAGATAATTTGATTGAGAAGCAAACAATATCAACGTAATTGATTTTCAAATGGGAATCACACTTTGGCTGAAACATATACATTTTGTTTTCTCCTACCAACTAACATCGTTTACTGTTTTTAGCACCGCCTAGGATCAAGGTTTTAAGGACAGGTCGTGGATTCTACTGGAGAATTGATTTTGAAGTCACTGGTTCACCTCAGCCTACTCGATCCTGGTTGTTCAGTAACGAACCATTGGATTTTTCTAATAATCTCAAAGAAACACTTACTTATTTAGACCACTACAGGATAGCAGGTGAATCAGCAAACGTTTATTATTTGTGTTTGTTATTTGAGTGAGAAGATTTATATGAATACATTTTAAAAGGTTGACTTGGGTATACATATATAAGGATATTATACGCTTAATATTGTATCTAAATTTGAGATGTCACAGTGCACATAAATTTGTATACCTGTAGTTAACACGTCTTTTCATTAACCTCTAGAATGTCATTGCAAATTCATGAAACGTTCGATAATGCGTGTTTCTTGACATTCATATTTTAAATTATTCTATCCTTTTACTTCTAATTGTGTCCTAACTACAGACTAGAATTGTTTTTTTTTTAATATTCATATTTCATAAACTAACCCTTGACACACGTGATGAACAGTTCAATCAGGTATAGGTCATTTCCTTTCCAACAGTTAGAGCTCACAGCCAGAAAGATTTTCTGAAACAGTTGACATAATGACCACCAAAGCTAGTGATGATTAACTCATATTATATTTATCTAAGATTCAGGAATAACCATTTACTCCGTGTAAATAAACTCTATCCCTTATCCTCCTCTAAAAACACTGTTTCAGGTTAGGTACCACTTCTCGGAGAACAATTTGTACTATACATATAGTAAGGAAATTGAATTTTTTTCGATCGATTCACTGCATTTTTAGTGCATTCTCAATCTATTTTATACACATATATGATATATGGAACTTTATATATATATATGTGTGTGTGTAAAGGCCAAAACAATTTCGTATTAGTAAATTCTAAAACAAAGGCTTATCCCCCTTATTAAAATAAAAAAAATCACAAATCGTTGTCAACCCTGACTCGCGTCTTACTCTTTAAATATAATGTGCAATAAGAAGTTTACTTGTGCTAAGAATGTGAATTGAATTCCATAGAACGTCCTTTTTTTTAACGCATGGTGGTCTCATGAAGCTTGTACATGGCAGAACTTAATGAGCATGCTATTTTCATTAAAGAACAGTTCTCGAAAATTTATGTGTTTCAACATCTAGTCACGAGGCAAACGTTTCGGTTCTTATCTCAGGTCATGAAAGTAGCTGTTAAATAAAAATAAGAATTTTTATGTCGCAATTATTTTGTTACTTTTGGAATTAAACGGCTTCATATTCAACTTAAAACATTAGACAAACTATATCATAAAGATTCTGTGCGAACGTCAATGCCGACTAAGTTGTTGAAATGAGATTCAAACCTGAGTTACTTTACTAAATTGTTTTTATTCGTGGCTGGTATTAATACACGAGGGAAACTCTAACGAAATATTATTTTAGGTCAATATATACGTATTACTGAGTTTTATTTAGATTCATAGGGAGTACATGTTCAAAACTGTCACACTTTGTGTATCATGTATGTACATAATACTTGAGTTTTGGATTAAATTCAGTAATAAATTAACATTTTAAACAACTAATTTATATGAAATAAGTACTAAAGACATGCGTTCTCAAGTAAACTTTGGCGAAAGATCAAATTAAAAATAGCAGTAAAAATGTTCTCCAATGTTTATTATTCATTATTTGCATACAATTTGACATACTAAAAGTCTATTGTTAACAGGTAAAATCTAATTTTGTCATATAAGAGGATATTGTTAAAACAGCTTAAGAAACTCGGTTGATAGAAAACAAGCACTCAGTGAGAGGTTTCCACGTTTGAAATATTTTTTCCCTATATAGAAATCTACCAACTAAAGACAAAGAAGACCAACATTCTGTTCCTTTTAGAAGTCAGCATTCTGAACTTTCTTTAGCATTTGTTAAATAGTATTGAGTCTGGTTCCATTATTATTTGTGTTATATTGTCAATAGTATAGTCACGTTTCAGTCACTAGTAGCTGCTTGACTGTAATACAAAGTATGAAGAAAATCGTCTTTGTTTTAATAATGGCATATGCACTGTGTACGATGAAATAATCCGACTTGATAAGTAAAGATACTGATTGTGTAAACGTGAAAAGTTAAACTGTGTAAGTTTAAATATTCTGATTGTGTAAACGTGAAAACGTAAACTGTGTAAGCGTAAAGATAATGATTGTCTAAACGTGAAAACAGAAACTGTGTAAGTTTTAATATTCTGATTGTGTAAACGTGAAAACGTAAACTGTGTAAGCGTAAAGATAATGATTGTGTAGGTGTGAAAACATAAATTCTGTAAGTTTAAAAATACCGATCATTTATACTGCGTGACTTGACCACACATCTAGTAGCTCTATAATCAAAATAAACTATGAATCCTACAGAAACAGCTCTATTGTAGCATACCTATAGAACAGTAGTTCTATAGTTTTAAGTAGTGTTGTTGTTGCAAAACCTTGATATCGGATTGTTCGTCTTTTAAGTTTTGAAAGTTTTTTATGGGTTTTTTTGCAGGATCGCTTTTTTCTTTACTGTTACACATGGCAGGGAAATGGTTATATATTCTGTCAATTTATAAATTATACATATAATACGCAGCATCAAGGCACGTGTATGGGCCTTCCGTGCTTGAAGAGACTCACACGTGGGGGAGCCATGCAAACTGGAAACGCGTGTGTTTGTCACTTCCGCCTGTCGCTGGCCAAACTAATAACATTGCGTGTAAACGTTCTGCCCTTCATCAGTTCCATGACAGATTCTCCACGATTAAATAAAGATAAAATGACAAACTTCACAATGCTTTTTTATCCACTTTCGTAAAAAGCTGTCATTTTTGATCTTATCTATACATGACAGGTAACGCGAAAAATTTACTGATTATCCACAGATGACAGGATGCCCCCCAGTGGCACAGCGGTATGTCTGCGAATTCAAACCGCTAAAAACCGGGTTTCGATACCTGTGGTAGGCAGAGCACAGATTGTGTAGCTTGGTGCTTAATTCAAAACAAATGAAACCAGGTGACAGGAAAACTCGAAAATTGCTGATTATCTACAGGTAACAGGTAAGCTAGTAAAATATTCTGATTACCAATAGATGACAGGAAAACTAGTAAAATATTCTGATTACCTGTAGATGACAGGAAAACTAGTAAAATATTCTGATTACCTGTAGATGACAGGAAAACTAGTAAAATATTCTGATTACCTGTAGATGACAGGAAAACTAGTAAAATATTTTGATTACCTGTAGATGACAGGAAAACTAGTAAAATATTCTGATTACCTGTAGATGACAGGAAAACTAGTAAAATATTCTGATTACCTATAGATGACAGGAAAACTAGTAAAATATTCTGATTACCTAAAGATGACAAAAAACTAAAAAAAAACCTATCGACTGTTTAACAGACTTTTAGAAACATTATAAATGGAATGAAAATTTATTATCTACCGTAAACATGAGGAAGAAATCTCGCTATTCCCTCTTTCTGCTGCTACTGGATATCAGCAAAAATACCTCTCCCCTACTGGTCGCCCGTAGTATTAGAAGCAGACTAAAAGGTGTAATAATTTTGATCTACTACGAGTAATATTTGGAGGATCGGATGTCCCTCTATTCTAGGCGGATTTACAGGAAATCCCATTTTTCTCCTTAAAAACAACAGATATATAGTTTTTTTTTTCCATCTTGAATCTTTAAATACATTTGAGAGAGCTTTATATTAGAGTTATGAATCAATATTTATATAACATTTAAGCGAATCGCCGATAATGATATTGATATGGTTATTTAACCATCATTGCTTTGAGAGCAAACATTCTTGGAGTTTTTCATTTATGATCTTTTCTGCTACGTTGAAACACTTCAGATGGAAATAACATCCTTATGATATATATGCTAGCAAACAGGAAACTAGAATTGCTCATGAACGTGATATAACTGTAAATATCTGGGACGTACTTGAATGAAACATTCGAGTTGCGATAGTAATTACAGATGTTTTAAGTGTAGCAGAAACTAGTAGTCGTGGTTAAACTAACCCAAACAAACTACTGACAACTGAAAAACTGCCACTGTATTAGTAATTTTTGTTTTCCTCTAAGTTCCAAGTTAAAACTGTATATTCCAACTATGTTACCTATTTTTTATATTTTTTATTCATAACTGATTAATGACATAGCCATATATGTAAGGGTTATTTGTAGAACTTCTATGCTGTAGGATACACATTTAATGAATCATATTGATAACTGCAGGACTTCATTTAAAAGTATGTTTCATCCATACGTGTTACGGATTTCATCAGTTCTCTTTCATCGGATATGATTACACAAGAATATTCAACTGCATTTTAATTTGATGTGTTTATTATGAAAACAAAAATAACTCTTTTACTTCCTGGACACCCTAAAATCAAAATCCGGAGTTTGATTTCGTGTGGTAGGTACTGTAGATAGTCCAATGTGGTTTTGCTCTAAGATAACCAACCAAATAACCAGCCCGGACACGGTAGGTGGTTAGCGCGCTTGACTTCCAGTCTGAGAGTCGCGGGTTCGAACCTCTTTCCAATCAAACATATTCACCTTTTCAACCGTATGGACGTTATTATGTGACAGTCAATCACACAATTAGTTAATAAAAGAGTAGCCCAAGAGTTAGTTATTATGTGACAGTCAATCACACAATTAGTTAATAAAAGAGTAGCCCAAGAGTTAGTTTGATGGTGGTTGATATCAAATAGCTGTCTTCCCTCTACTCTTACACTGTTAAATTAGGGACGGCTAGCGCAGGTAACCCTCGTCTGGCTTTGCGTGAAATTTAAACCAAAAATCAACCCTCGGGATTTAAAGGACGTAGCTCTTTGTTGTGAATTCTCGAACACCTGTAACCCTATAAATCGTAAATAAATGTTACTCAAATATAATTTGAAAACCAAAAACTATAAATATAATTTATATATATATATATTAATGCACGTGTATGCTTTTATAACTTGCATCGTATGTTGCCCATTAAATTTAAGTCACCATTTTAAACTTTACGTCACTAGTGGAATACAATTTTTTTAAATTCACCGTAAAATTAATAACTTATGAACAATGATATAAATAAAAAAAATGTCCAGTTTCTAGGTTACAAATATGTTTCAAAGAAGCTGGCTTCTTTTAAACATCAAACTGGATAAATGTAACTGAAATAAAAGGATAGTAAATAGCTATTCAAAGGAAACTTTCGTAGAAAATGGAACGGAATATAGAATTATATGACAGTTACGTGAATCTCTGAGTTACAATTGTGAGGTCTTTTAGTTTTACGTTGACCGAAATAAAGAAAAAAATGTTCCACATTTTAACTCATAAACGCATAAAGTAATGAAAAAATAGAGGTATTTTATTTTCAGGTAAACGTGTATAACTGATGTTTCGTAAATCAAAATTTCGCTCATCTATCAACAGAAGAGTAGCCACCCGCTAGTGTAGCAGTAAGTCTATAGATTTACAACGCTAAAGTCAGGGGTTTGATTTCTCTTGGTGTACTCAGCAGATAGCCCGAGGTGGTTTTGCTAAATAAAAACACAAACACATAAGAGTTAGGTTTACATGGATATTCTGTTTTAGTACCATTGTTAAAAAAATAGAATAGAAGACTGATTTACATTGAAGGGAAGTCTAATATCTTGTTTATTTGCTTGAAATTGAGCCCAAAGCTACATAATGGGCTATATGTGCTCTGCTCATCACGGTTAACGAAATCCAGCTTCATGCAGAATAAGTCTAAAGACATGCCGCTTTGCGACTGGGAACATCTAATATCTAATCAATAGATTGTTTCAAATATTTAATGATGTGATATCACCAGTATTGTTGCTATCACTGGAATACAAAGAAAGAACAAACTAGTTTTTCACATAAAAAGGCGTGTTTTTTAATTAGAACTTATACCTAGTTTTTATTTATACACAATTATTAAAGCTTATTAACTTACAGAACAAACTGACATGATTTATAATGACGAGAAACCCATATGAAGTAAAAAATGTATTCTAATGACTGCTGGTGTGGATATTAAAACTTTACTTAAAAAGCCAAAACGTTGTTCTGTACTTTATTTTATGTCATCTTCATGGTGATTAATAAGGATAATCTTTGTTTAATTACAAAACAGTGAAGGGTCATGGAACCTAATAAGATTAATGGATTAAGAGAATAACTGATTAAAAGAGGTTGATGGTTTAAGAGATTTATTGTTTAATTTAGGTTGATAACTCAAAGTCGTCGATGGTCAACAGGCTTGCCTCGATACTGAGGTTCATAAAGCATATACTTTATGATAACCAAGGAGTTAGCCTCGTGATTGAGGTTGATAACACCTTAGTGTTTATTACGAGCGTCTTTGTCTCGCCATGAGATTAATAATACTTGAATGCTGATGACTTAATAGTTAACTTTGTCCCTGAGGTTGATAACACATAAGTGTTGATGACGAATGAGTTAGCTCGTCGCTGTGGTTGACAACACATGAATATTTATTACGAAGTTGTTTGCTTCGTTGTTGATGAAATAACGTAATACCGTTTAATTAGTCTGAAAAATAAAGCTTAAGTTAAATTGTTTGTGATGAATAAATTGTCGAAATGGACACAGTTCATGGGTATAATTGATTTTACACAATGTATTCGACACAGAGTAAAACATTGTGAACTTCACATTTCGACAGTTCAACGAAAGAACCCCGTTAACTATTAACCTGTTAATTTTATCTACTGCTCAGCTAAAGTCTCTAGCATAAATCATAGGTAACAAATAATAAAGCTATGTCTTTTTGTTAGGTAGATTTCAAACAAGTTTTTGTTATTTTAAATTATTGAAAACGTGTACCTGTGTATTAATAAAGATTTTTATATTTAAGAAAATTGCATTCGTATAATGGAATATGAGTTAACAAATTATGTTCACCTCAGGCTACTTGGAGTTTCTTCGGGCCACACAAGCACACGAAGGTCTTTACACCTTAGAGGTGACGAATATCTTGGGTCAAAGCAGCCAAGCAGTCGACGTGCGTTTCCATAAAGGTAATACACATTTCACAAATAAAAATTTATTATAGTTCTAAAAATATATCACATCGCAGACGTTCCTAATTTTTTTTCCCGAAAATTGCCATTTAAATTTCTTTAGATTCACCTATATTGAACATTTATTTACATCGTTTTGTTTAGTGTTTTTAGCACGAGCAGTAGCTTACACAATCATCAGCTCCATTCTCCCCTTGTAGGTTCAGTCAGAGCCATACCTTAGCTTAGGACATCCGACCTGTAGAAGAACAACCAGTTAATGTTACTTGTATGGTAATTTCTAACGTTTCCACAGCTGACAATTTTCAGAGGCGTATCGCAGTTCAGACTTTGAGCTTTTCGTATTGAAGCCTGGCATGTTAACTACTAGGTACAAGCGAGCTATAAAATCTGCTAAAAAGAAAAAGAAGAAACGTGCTGGTGAATAGTTGTTAACGTGTAAGATTTCTATAACTTATGAACGAGGCTATTAACAACATAACTAATATCATAATATTGCGTGCTAGATGATTGTTTAGGATTCTCTACCATACAGATAATGCCATAAAAGTTGGCCGGTCATGACCAGGTGGTTAAGGCACTCGACTCATAATCCAAGGGTCGCGAGTTCGAATCTCTCTCACACCAAACATGCTCGCTATTTCAGCCGTGGGAGCGTTATAATGTGACGGTAAATTCCATTATTCGTTGTTAAAAGAGTAGCCCAAGAGTTGGCAGTGGGTGGTGATGACTACGTGCCATCCCTCTAGTCTTACACTGCTAAATTAGGGACGGCTAGCGCAGATAGCCCTCGCGTAGTTTTATGCAAATTTCAAAACAAACAAACAAAAATCATAAAAGTTAAGGTTGGGTAGCTGTGAGAACCTTTATTATACAGATACAGTCAAAAGATAAGGTTGAGTCACTTACCATTCAGATACTGTCATAAAAACTAAGGTTGGGTCACTTTGAGAGTCTCTACAATACAGACACTGTAATAAGAGTTAGGGTTGTGTCACTGTTTGCAACTCTTCCCATACAGATGCTGTCATAAAAGTTAAAGTGGAAACTTGGGTAATTCATCAGATTTTTTCTTAGCATTCAGCAGTCACCAATCCCCCCCGCACACAAGAGGAAAAAAAATCAATACTGTTAAAGCTTAATTAATGTCGGTACAATTATTGTTAGACAATAATTTATTTATTTTTATTCTTACATTCTGAAATAAAGCTGTTTATATATATTCGTAAAATAACAGCATTTGTATCTACAGCTCGAGATGTGACTTCTTAATGGTCAACGGCACGGTCTTTGATCGAGCTTTTTTTTTAATCTTACGTCTTCTTATCGATTTAATTTGTAACTTATACTACAATTTACTTCATTGTATAATACAATATCTAAATTTCAAACTAAAAATATTCCTTTTTTTATAATTCTTTGCGAATTTTCTATTTAAACAAACGCATCCTCTAATTAACTTTTATTGCCAATGTATAAGATTCTGCTGGTTGTCTAGGATAGCGTTATAGCACATTGTTGTTTGGTTTTTGTTCTGAGGATATAAAAGAACCATTCACATCAGTATTAACAATTAGCTAATTTAAATTTTAGTGGTAGACAGTGTGTCTTCGAAGAGGTCAAGTAAAATGTTCAACCTTCAAGGATGAATCAAAGTAATTAAGTTGCAAACTGTTCCCACTTCGTAATACTTTGTCCAGACTTCTGTCGCTTTTTTTACACATTGAGATGATACCAACTTCATTATACTTGTTGATATTTTTGTTTAATATGAGCTTATTCACCACGGATAAACAGAAAATAATTATAAAAATGCTCCGTTTTGACATAATGCTCTATGATAAAATAACAAGGACTCGAAACTACTGATTTGTTTTTCATTGGATGAGGTATGTCTCAGCAGTGGTCCTTTAAGATACAACTTTGATTACATTTACTGCTGCGTTTTATTTCCAACTTGGCTGTATTGAGAAGTTATGTCTGTAAAGACTAGTTGTGGTTAACTTGATTTTGATGTTGTCGTTTTAAAGATAAAGTTAATTAAAACTAAACATAATATTTTTTTTTACCTTTTGTTTTTGAGATTCTGTTTTGATAAACCTAATCAATAAACATTACATGTTCTTACGCTTACAGATTTTGAGTTAATCAATCACCCAACATTTCCACCACCAATCTTAACATCGACTGTAAGAGCTCATTTGGATTCCAAAGCAGGAGCCATCTACTCATATTTGGTAAATATGCTTAAAACAATTTACGTAAAGCAAGTTGAGAAGGGCAAGTTTAGCTTAAAAATGTTACGAAAAGTGTAATAATTTTTGATAGTTCAGTAACACAAAACATGTAATTATCTGGCCATTATTGGAAAGCTAAAATCAGTTGTTTTAGCAATATAAGTGTTGTTTACATATAAGTTCAGTGACTTCGTTTTAACCCTTTGATTATAACAAGTTGTTAGAGTAAACGATTTCTAATGAATTTAAACTAATAACTTTCTTTACGTTTATCAGTTTCAGTTCGGTAATCAGACTGATGTACTCCTAATTTTGCACAATGGATAGATAACGATAATTAAGTTGATGTCCTCCTAACTTCACACAGTGGATAGATAAGGATAATCAAACTGATGCACTCATAACTTTACACAGTGGATAGATAAGGATAATCAAACTGATGCACTCATAACTTCACACAGTGGATAGATAAGGATAATCAAACTGATGCACTCATAACTTCACACAGTGGATAGATAAGGATAATCAAACTGATGCACTCATAACTTCACACAGTGGATAGATAAAGATAATCAAACTGATGCACTCATAATTTCAAACAGTGGATAGATAAGGATAATCAAACTGATGCACTCATAACTTCACACAGTGGATAGATAACGGTAATCAAACTAATGCACTCATAACTTCACACAGTGGATAGAAAGTATGCCTGAGTTACTAAAATAAGTCCTTTGATACGGTTTAATAATTCATTATCAACCATTTCTGATAAGTGTGTCGATGACTTGAAATATCTAAGTAATACTTCATGGTTCTCGTTACTAACACTTGAGAACTGTTGACTTCAACTTGTTAGATAACTATTTTATACAGATTAATCAACCTCTCTGTTGCTTTTAAATCTTTCTCAATAAACATTCTTAAGATATTCTCCATGTCACCCGTCATCGCATAAGCTTAAGTGTAATCACGTTGTGTCGGGATAACAAACTGCAAATGTCGGGTAATTTCCTCGTGGTCTCATCTAGCACCTGTTCTGTTTCCTAAGAATGCCTTACATATCGGTCGACTCATCGTTGGCATTAGTACGAGACGCTTATCATCTTGGTTACATTGTAATAAAGCTCATTCTTGCTAATTAACAAATTATGCTTGATTGACATGTACAATTATACAATTTTGACTTATTTTATTACATTACTCTCCTATTAAGTAATGTAACATTCTTAAAAGAATCTCCTAAACATTTCGCGACCGAAATTTCGCGAGCAAACCCTTGTCCTTTTCTGGTATTTAATTTACTCCATTTTACTGATTTAATGTGTTTATGTACATGTGCATCAAACAAAATTATTCTGGGCCTCCTAGTTGAAGAATTTCGTGTTATGTTCGGTACGCGGAATGTTACGTGTGGGTTTTTGTTAACTTGATCGAGGCTCGGCATGGCCTAGCGCGTAAGGCGTGGGACTCGTAATCCGAGGGTCGCGGGTTCGCGGCCGCGTCGCGCTAAACATGCTCGCCCTCCCAGCCGTGGGGGTGTATAATGTGACGGTCAATCCCACTACTCGTTGGTAAAGAGTAGCCCAAGAGTTGGCGGTGGGTGGTGATGACTAGCTGCCTTCCCTCTAGTCTTACACTGTTAAATTAGGGACGGCTAGCACAGATAGCCCTCTAGTAGCTTTGTGCGAAATTCCCAAACAAACAAAATAACTTGATCGTGATTGTAGAACTTTGTCTCAGCTGCATCGTTCGCTCAACTTTGAACTTAGATTAGCGCCTATACTTTTATACTTTTTCCCTAATCTGGTTCGTATCTAATACCATAACTTGTTTTATTAGTGAAAGTGTTAATACCCATACCAGCCGTCCTGAGATACAAGTGTTAGTCTAACAGTGGTACGTTTATGAACATACTATGCTAATTTACGGGGGGTTCGATTCCCCGCGGTGAACTGAGTGCAATTAAGCTGTTGTGTAGCTTTGCGCCAAGAAAACAACAGCAATTTTCTAGTATCTTTTTATATGTATCTTACTTACTTCTCTATCTTCCACTAATCCAGATCACTACATGAGTACTCTCACTAAACATTTTTTTGTATTCAAATTTCACAATAAATGTTAATTGTATCAGCATAAACTATTCCTTGGGTAGTTTCTCAAAATTTCTTCTCTCTTACACTTCACTTTATCTCCTAGTTAGATTTCATTAATTTTGACCTTTTTGTTGCTTCTTTCTACTCATGTTTCCCCGTTTAGCATCATTAATGGTTTATAATCCTCAGTTAAAACACAATTAATTTGCCGTTGCTCTAATATTTCTTAATTGATAGCATAGCATTTCCACCATGCAGTAGAAATAAGAGTTTTACCCAAATATATTCTCTTATGGCGCTTCAATCAGTTAAAAATAAAGAAACTAGTTTGTCCTATGTTTTCTAATTAGACAGAAATACTGAGATAGGAAATCTAACACGTTTCTATTGTAACTTTCGTATTCATTTAGAACTTGATTTACGAAAATTTTTAGCTAATGCCTTTGTAATTTTTGTTCAACATGATGCTTCCCTGGAAATCCAGTTCAATAGCCTGGAGCAGTTAATATATATTCGTTTCATAAGAATGACGTCGTTAGTGGTCCTAAAATATGTGTGACTATTATTTAAAATTAAATATATTTAAACTAGGTGTTTCCGGTAAGGGGTGTGTCCTTAATTTAGAACGTTAGATAGATAATTCACAGAAGTTCATAATACCTTTTCTTGTGATAGGTCAAAATAACTTTCTCGTTATTACACTATATGCTTTGACAATCGATAAATAAACAGCGAATGGAGTATTAAGTATACTTACCACTTTCTTTTTAATTTTTGCAATACTGCTATGGTACTGCAATGTGCCGAGCACTTGTTAGATTTCCTGTATTACTACTTTACCTCATAGTACTTCTGCATCTTAAAATACACTCATCTTTACGTACTACTCTTTCTATTAGTGTTTTACTTTTTCATTTATTTGTTAACAACATTATCTACATCTGAAACTACCTCATAGCTATTTTGACGAATTTCTTAATTGTGTTAATCATTAATTTTGTGAAAGGTAGGCGACAAATGATATAGATTTAGATTAGTTTGTTTGCAACTCGTTCTGTATAGTACTTCATAATCATAATCCTGTAACAGCAATGACCACCTTATTCATCTTTCAGGTGTATATTTTAGTGTTATTAACCACCACAAGAGTGCGTACCATGTAATTATAGTAAAAATAAACATTGAAAATATAGAGGTAACAGAAAAATTCAACTTAATGCCAAGTACTACTGCTAAATATTATTGTTCGGTGTTGAATAACTATTTGGAGTACCCGATTAATGAAAAGTTTCTTCCATTATATGTGAAGATACCACTCCCCCCTTAAAAACTGCAAAACATAAAATGTGAAACCGCTAATTTGCATGTACCATCCCATGGACCCATAGAACCTCCGTAACAAATTTTGTAAGGATACATCTATAGGGGAGCGAAGTAGTAGTAAAAAATGTAAAATGCAAAGCTAATTTTAGTGAATATTCATCCTCACTCTGCAATGTTATTACATGGACACATAATAATTAACAGAGAGTACTATTATATTTATATAACTTCAACTCAGCTTTACTACAATTTCTGCTTTGATATGCTCTGGGTGTTCTTTACTATCTTTAACGTTACAGTTCTACTCTTATGTCTAATTAGAAGTCTGTACTCAGAATAAACTTTTCTACTAAAATCTCACGACTGTTACCACTACTTTCGAAATTTTTCATTAATCCTTTTTTTTTACTGAAAAGCTACATCTTTCTTTCTCATTCTGTGGAATAAACTTCATATAAAATTATACAGATTTGACATTGTCCTAACTTCTTTTGAGGCGTTGGGTCTGGATAATTTTTAGATATGTTTATAAAGTCCTACTTCTTTTCAAGTCATTGGGTTTGATAATTTGTACACATGGTTGTAATGTTCTAACATTTTTTGAAGTCATTGGATTTGGACAAGTTTTAGTTATGTTTATAACTTCATTAGAGTCATTGGGTTTCGATAATTTTTAGATATGTTTATAGTGCAAAAACTTCTTTTGAAGCCATTGGGTTTGGATACTTTTTAGATATGTTTATCATGTCATGGCTTTGTTTGAAGTCATTAGGTGTGGACAATTTTCAGATATGTTTATAATACCCTAACGTCTTTTGAAGTCATTGGGTTTGGATAATTTATAGATATGTTTCTAATGTCGTAACTTCTTTGGGAGCCATTGTGTTTTGGTAAATTTTAGATATGTTTATAATGCCCTAACTTCTTTTCAAATCATTACGTTTGGATAATTTTTAGATATTTTTGTAATTTCCTAACTTCTTTTGAAGTTATTGGGTTTAGGTAATTTTAAACATATTTATAATGTACTAATCTCATTTGAGATCATAAGGATTGAATAGTTTTTAGATATGCTTATAATGTCCTAACTTCTTTCGAAGTCATTGGGTTTGGATAATTTTTAGATATGTTTATAACGCCGTAACTTTGTTTAAAGTCATTAGGTGTAGACGATTTTCAGATGTGTTTATAATGCTCTAACTTCTTTTAAAGTCATTACGTTTGGATAATTTTTAGATATGTTTGTTACTTCCTAACGTCTTTTGAAATCATTTGGTTTGGATAATTTTTAGATATGTTTATAATGCCCTGAGTTCTTTAAAAGTTATTGGGTTTGGATAATTTTTAGATATGTTAATAATGCCCTGAGTTCTTTAAAAGTCATTTGGTTTGGATAATTTTTATATATGTTTATAATGCCCTGAGTTCTTTAAAAGTTATTGGGTTTGGATAATTTTTAGATATGTTTATAACGCCGTAACTTTGTTTAAAGTCATTAGGTGTAGACGATTTTCAGATAAGTTTATAATGCTCTAACTTCTTTTAAAGTCATTACGTTTGGATAATTTTTAGATATGTTTGTTACTTCCTAACGTCTTTTGAAATCATTTGGTTTGGATAATTTTTAGATATGTTTATAATGCCCTGAGTTCTTTAAAAGTCATTGGGTTTGGATAATTTTTAGATATGTTTATAATGCCCTGAGTTCTTTAAAAGTTATTGGGTTTGGATAATTTTTAGATATGTTTATAATGCCGTATCTTCTTTTGAAGTTATTGGGCTTGAACAGTTTTTAGATATGTTTATAATGCTGAAACGTCTTTTGAAGTTATTTGGTATTGACAGTTTTTAGATATGTTTATGATGTCGTAACTTCTTTTGGAGTAATTGGGTTTTGATAATTTTTAGATTTGTTTATAAGGCTTTAACTTCTTTTGTGGTCCTTGGGTTTGGATAATGTTTACATATGTTAATAATACCCTAACTTCTTTTGAAATCATTGGGTTAGGATAATGTTTTGATATGTTTTTAATGTACTAACCTTTTTTGAAGAAAGTGGGTTTGGATAATTTTTAGATAGGCTTATAATGTCCTAGCTTCTTTTGAAGTCATTGGGTTTAGATAATTTATAAAGATGTTTATAATGTGATTACTGTTTCTTGAAGTCATTGGGTTTGGATAATGTTTATTTATGTTTATAATGTTCTAAATTTTTTGAAGTCACTGCGTTTGGATAATTTTTAGATATGTTTATAATGTTCTAAACTTTTTCGAAGTCATTGGGTTTAAATGATTTTTAGATATGTTTTTGGTGTTCTAATAATTTTTAGGGTCATTGGGTTTGGATAATTTTCATATATGTTTATAGTGTCCTAGCTCTTTTGAAGTTACTGGATTTAGATAATTTATAAACATGTTTATAATGTTCTAATTTCTTTTGAAGTCATTGAGTTTAGATAATTTTTAAATATTTTTAAATGCTTATAATGTCCTGATGTCTTGGCCCAGCATGGCCATGTTGGTGAAAACGCTCGATTGGTAATCGTAGGGTCGCAGGTTCGAATCCCCGTCATACTAAACACGCTCGCCCTTTCAGCCGTGTAGGCGTTATAATGTTACGGTCAATCTTGCTATTTGTTGGTAAAATAGTAGCCCAAGAGTGGGTGGTTATGACTAATTGCCTTTCCTCTAGTCTTACACTGCTAAATTAGGGAAGGCTAGCGCAGAAGCCCTCGTGGAGCTTTGCGTGAAATTACAAAAACAAACAAACCTAACTTGTTTTGAAGTCATTAGATTTTGATAATGCTTCATCATCATCATCTGCCACTCATTTTCTTAACGAACATAGAGCCGCAATCACTGCGGTTTCTTTAACAGGTTTTTTTTAAGTGAGTAGGTTGTTAGCCCACTGCACCTAGCCGTCCCTAATTTAGTAGTGTAAGACTAGAGGGAAGGCAGCTATTTCATCACCATCCACCACCAACTCTTGGGCTACACTTTCACCAACGAATAATGAGACTGACCATCACATTATAACGCCCCCACGGCTGAAAGGGCAAACATGTTTGGTGCGACCGTGATCCTCAGATTACGAGTCGCATGCCTTAACGCGCTCGGCCATGCCGGGCTTAATAATGTTTAGATATGTTTAATTATTTTAAGGCTCATATTTACATTTCAGTTGTCAACCACATAACTTTGATAATGTATTTACTTCTTGAGAAATATACTGGACATTTGTTTTAATTTGCTTTTTCTATCATTTGCTTTCTCAGTGGTCTTATAGAGCTCATTTTAGCTAATTTAGCTCATTTTATTTTGTAAGAACTTTGATATGAAAATCATGAAACCTAAGTTATAGTATGTCAACCATACGACAATGTACATGGCCATCTAAGCCATTTACTCCATATCAGAGTTCATTAGGATAGCTAGAGAACCACAAACATAGTATTGGTTTAAGGAATATTTGTATCATCAGTTACAGTGTGAAGGATATGGAGTGAGTGAATTATAATTATTAAGAATTCTATTTTTATTTGCAAATCAGGCTTTTGTTTTGGATAAGGATTAATAACACAATTTATTTATTTGATTTCTAACAACGATTTTAACTTTTGTGCTATTTTGTTTGAATTAACTTCACTGCCATTCAGGATGATTCTTTCTGTGAATATCTACATTGACGGGTTATCGATTCCTATATCCTACAGTTAAAACATTTTACTTTTTTATTTTTTATTTTGTTCTCCTCGCAAGCAGTTGCTAGGAAGTTAGGTGTAAGGTAACATTGGTTGAAGTTGCGAGAGCATGAGAAAAAGGCCATTTTTATTCATTCTCTAAGGAATTAGGCGATTAGAGTACACTAACTCATTGGAATAAACTGGTATAGCAGCCGCTTTTCAAAGTTCAGCATGTATGGAGACTCTAAGACCTATGAAAAAGACCGGGAGGTGTGAGTGAGAACAAATGAACGAAGAGAGGCGAAGGAAAAAACTGCCCGTAAGAAACGAAACTTATTCTTAAATCTTTGTGTTACTGATTAGCACTGACAAAAAAGGAGTGTGTTGTATTTACGCTAGTATGTGAATTCCTAATAACAATAACAAGTATAACCTAAATAAAGTTGATGTACATAAAAAGGGAAAGTGAAGGCATGGTATAACCATAACAGCAATGTTTTTGAAAACCTTTTTTAAAATATTTAATATTTTCCGTTTTCTTTTTCACTACCTAATATTGTTATATTTAGCGATTTTGTTAGCGTTTCCGTTTAATAACTGAATTAATTTGAGAACGTCAAAGTTTTTCTATAAGTTCTTATTTTACAGCTACTTCTACCAAGTCTAATAATGTAACTTCAGGAGTATTATTTTCATTTACATTTTACTTCATTAGTTTACTAATTAAAATTATCTAAGAATTACTCTTTAATGCGTCTTATATTACTAGTTTACTTGGTTTTGCGTGGGTGTTTTTCATATAGCAAAGCCACAAAGGGCTATCTGCTCAGCCCACCGAGGAGAACCGAACTGGTTTTGCGTAAGCTCGTTTTAAAATGCCGCCTCATAGTTGTTACTTATGCAAAAATACGCTGGCATGTTCATCTCTTTGTTCAGTTAGTAAGCAACTGTTTCATGGTCGTTTTAGGATTGTTTTTGTCAATACTACGTTCCTTAGCTATCCGAAGTTGGGAATTGAATTAATCTCAACTGTTAATTTTCCCTTTTATATCACTTTTCCTCTCAAGCAGTTGTTTATATTAAAATATGCCCGACCTGAAATACACACCGTTTACTCTATCTTATCTGGAAAACAGTTTCAATATCTTCAGAATTTGTTTACCTTCACAAAAGCTTTTACGTGCGGTTGAGTAGCACTTTCTTTCGAATTCTGGTTGTTGAATCTGGGAGGTACATTATCGGTCAGTGCCTTATAATAATTAAAATAAAATAATAGTGAAGTCAAATTTTTTCTCAGATCACAGACTCTTTAATTAGCCAAATGGTGAATATAATGAAGAGAGGTGTATATATACATATTTAATGTTGGAAATATTCGTCTATTTGATATCTTAGTAATAAAAGGGCAAAGTGTGACCGATATGGACTCTTTAATTAGCCTTCATCCGCTATTTATGAAAGAGTCTACGTCAGTTTCACGTCTGAAAACGGCGAGTCTATTGTGACAACAAAACTAAACCTACCACTCCACTTCACTAAGACAGACGTAGATGATAAAGTCGAATTTGTATGGAACTATTTTTGTCTTATGTCAAAATAAGATTTCGGTTACTGATGTATTCTCCCGTGAAAGCTAAAAAAAACAAAAGAAAAAGACATTTCTTGATTATAATTGTGTATGTGAATATAGCTCGTAATAATAATAACTCAAATTCTGTTAACGTTCTCAACATTTCGTCAGGTTCTCCAGTGAGTCGGTATATGTACTTACAGTGGTAAAATCTTGAGTGCTATTTGCTAGTAGGCGAAAGAGCAGGCAAGTGGAGCTTTGCGATAAATACAACAGTATTTATTTGGAGAAATGTAAGAAAATATATTGTGTAAACAACCAAGTTACTTTTATCAATCCATTATTTTATCGATATTATTTCAAAACAGCAGCAACTCGAATATTTTTAGTTTATTTTCAAGGGGTATTAGACACGATAATTACTGTTGTGTTGCCAACTTTCTATGCGATTAAGTGATAAATAACGAAACACATACAGACATGTTAAAACACCATCTTACGTACAGGGAAAATTTTAAATGAAATGTAATATATCACAACGTAATAACTCTAGGTAAAAAGAAAAACACGGGCTTTCAAAAGATAACAAAATTTTCTGTTTCGATATTTTCGCTAGAGCTGTGTGAAGGCATGCTTGTAGCATGCTTGTAGCAATAATTTTTAATTTAATTTTTGCAAAATCTATTTCAGAAGTCACTTGTAAGAAAATAAGACTTATTTATAAGGTTGATATTTATATTTTTTATAAAAATGTTAATTACATTTGTCAACTCTTCTATGAATAGGAAACGTTTGATAAAATAGTTATTGGTTATTTAATGAGGGACCACAACAGCACGGCAATAACAGAAAACATATTCATAATACGTTTTAGAATGGTTTCATTCCATTTTCTACATATAGATGCAAGGAACACAAACATACTTGAAGGATCACACTACACTTTGGAATGGTTTCATTCCATTTTAAGCAAGTAGATAAAAAGTATATAATTTAAAACTAACAAAATATTCCGTAAAATATTAAAGACTGAAATATAGCTTTAGCTATAGTAATATCACAGTTTTTGGAAGTAGGAATTAACAAACGTTATGTGACAAGTGAACTAATGTGTAGTGGAAACAAAGGGAGGTATTTCTTGATTATGTTGAGTACTGTTTATTGGGATACGTGAACAGTTATTTTTACATCATTCATCTTTGTCTATGTGTCTCTACGTTTTACAAGACATTGCACTTTGCTTACCACCGTTGGAGTAGTACTTGTTGCATTCTCTTCTCGATGGTCTTGGTGTCCAAAGATGATTCACATTTCCTTCTTTTCCAATGTCATTGTTCCTTACTTGGTTAGTGGTTAGTTTACGGACTTACAACGCAAAATTGAGGTATTCGATTACTCTTGGTTTGCAGAGTGCAAATAGACTTTTATGTAGTTTTACACTATCAGAATTAGCATGATGGTTAGAGTGTTCGGTCGCAGATTCGAGTAATCGTTAAACCGAATATACTCGACTTTCGTGTGTGGGGGAGTTATAATCTCACTAATTTTTGGTAAAAGAGTAACCCAAGAGCAGATGTTGGATGGTGATGACAACCTGTCTTTACTTTGGTCTTTTATTGCTATGTTATGGGCAAATATTTCTCGTGTTGCTTGGCGCGAAATTCAAACAAAAGCACTATCAGAAAAACAACATATATTTCCATAAAGCACAAGGGATATCCCTGTCTCGGAAATTCTTAATTATTGACCTGAAGACATCTTTACAACCTAAGTGTACGAATTTGATAAGACGAAAAGGGCTATTTCATACATTTCCCAAAACGATGAATTTTCGGTGGCATAACACTACATACGAAACACCAAACATTGTCAAATGGTAGCTATGACACAAGACATACCATCGCAAACTTCACATCATTTGTGACTGTCGAGTGAATTGTCGATTTAAATATTCAAAATTGTTTTAATGTGACATACCCTCTTCTTTATATAAATATTGTTGACGTAACTTTCCAAAGAATAGATAATTGAATGTCGGAAGATGCTTTTTTTAAAAACAATATATAGTATTTTAGGAAAATGGTTTAAGAGATATGAAAAACATAATGAAGTAGATAACAGCTTAAATGTTCAGATATAAACTTTTTAAATGATAATAAACTGCATTAGAAGTTCGAATTACATTGTGCATTGTTACAAATTAACTATGCTATTGCGAAGACTAAAATAAAATAATGTTTAACGTTGCTTGTGACTCTGTCATTACGATTTATGCTGTAGACTGAAGAACTTTAACTGTTTAAGTAATCATGTCTATTTATTACTATGCTTCTAGCACTAATTGGTTTGGATATTTATTTGAAAATTAACAATTTAACTTTCTACTCAATTTAAATATTTTAGTATTAACTTTCCGCTGAGAAACTTGCACCAAAATATAAAGTTTACTTTTAGCTCCCCCTGAGAAACGTGCATCAAGATATAAACTTTACTTTTAGCTCCCCCTGAGAAACGTGCACCAAGATATAAAGTTTACTTTTAGCTCCTCTCTGAGAAACTTGCACCAAAATATAAAGTTTACTTTTAACTCCCCCTAAGAAACGTGCACCAAGATATGAAGTTTACTTTTAGCTCCCCCTGAGAATCTTTCACCAAGATATGAAGTTTACTTTTAGCTCCCCTTGAGTCTCACCATTACGACTGTGTCCGTTATCTTGGTGCTGGTGGGAACCGTCTGTTTTATTCAGCGACGGAAGAGGCGAATGCAGTATGAGGAAGACCGGCGTATGGACCTAAATATCCACGTGTGGCCCTGTTGTTTCCGTTCTAGTGACCAGAAGATAAATGAAGACATTGAGCTTCGACAAGGAATGCCCTTAAGTTCTCGAAAAGTACTAATAAACCCAAACTACTGCAGCACCTCTGGTGATGTCACATCTAAAGGTATAGAGCTAACAGTTTAGGCACATCTACGAAATAAATTCTGCTCCATACGATAGATGGAATTTACATATACTCTCATAAGACTATGAAATAATTTAGGGAAAAGCGGGCCAGTATTATATCTTAAGAAGCCATATCGAATAACAGAATTTGGAAGCAATATTTATAATAAAAATAAATATGAATTCACTCAATAAATGTATAGGCATTACCACTGAACCACTTCTTGGTGGTGGGAGAGGAGGAGGTAAGATGACACAAAAGATTAAAACAAAATAAATTCAATTTTCAAATTTATTTAATAAAAAACTGAAGTTTTGTTAACATTATTTAGTTTATAAATGTAGGTTTTTCTTATTATACATTATTTATCTTAGAGACAGAATGGCAATTCTTTACTTGGTTGGTATTATCTCTTCGAAATATTTAAAGAAACTGTGTTTTTTTTGTAAAGATAGAAGCCCGGCATGGCCAGGTGGTTAAGGCTTTTGACTCGTAATCTGTAGGTTGCGGGTTCGAATCCCTGTCACACCAAACACGCTTGTCCTTTCAGCCGTGGAGGCGTTATAACGTGATGGTCAATCCTATTTTTAGTTGGGAAAAGAGTACCTCAAGATCAGACTGTGTGTGGTGATGACTAGCAGCCTTCCCTCTATCTTATACTGTTAAATTGTTCAAGAGATGACTGATGTTTTGATAGTCCAGATAGTGTGTTTTTGGACTTTAATACGTTGAGGATAAACAACACAGATTTGTTATCAATAATTCGCTAAATTGCCTCTAGTTTCATATGATATACTATATTATTTACTTACAACTTACGTTTATTTTGCTATTGTATTTTTTAAATGAAGAAATATTTTATACACTACATAATTAAGAAATAATGGTTCGATATAAAACTTATTTATCGACATTCTCTTTGTAACTTGAATAATATCAGTTTTGTTTATTACTGTTATCTGTAGAACTTCGTTACATAGCTCAAGAGAAGATAAGTTTCATTCAAGTTCTCGGTGAAGGAGCCTTTGGGCGTGTATACTTAGGAACAGTGGACTACTTGACGCGGGAAGAGCCCACCACAATGGTTGCTGTGAAAACCCTAAAAGACATAGACCACGAGGAAGCTTGGGTAAACTTTACTCGTGAAGCTCAATTACTGGCGAATCTAAATCACGACAATATCGTTCGTTTCTATGGTGTATCGGTAGACGGTGACCCTCTAATGATGGTGTTCGAGTATATGGAACTTGGCGACTTGAATAATTTTTTGAGGTAATAAAGAGCATTTTTTTCATTTAATTCTACATGAAATTGGGTCAGAATGCTTTCATTATTTGTGGTGACACGTAGACCATTTTTTAAAGTTTGAATCATAAGCTCACTACAGAAATGATTATAATGAATTATGTTGAGTCGAAAGTGAAATTTCTTGAACAATGTTTTTTCAACTGAACTGTAGTGTTTTACGAGCTTTTAGCTGGTCAATTGGGACTTCTTAAATAATTTAGTGCTAATTAGATCTATTATATGTTTGTATAATTTTTAGAATACTCGATAGGAGGAAGGGTTACTCTCATGCCCACAATTGTCCACGAACAATTCACGGGAGAAGCCCGGCATGGCCAAGCGCGTTAAGGCGTTCGACTCGTAATCCGAGGGTCGCGGGTTCGAATCCCTGTCGCACCAAACATGCTCGCCCTTTCAGTCGTGGGGGCGTTATAATATGACGATCAATCCCACTATTCGTTGGTTAAAGAGTAGCCCAAGAGTTGGCGGTGGGTGGTAATGACTAGCTGTCTTCCCTCTAGTCTTACGCTGCTAAATTAGGAACGGCTAGCGCAGATAGCCCTCGAGTAGCTTTGCGCGAAATTCAAAAAAACAAACAAAACAATTCAGGGGAGAAAAACTTGTTCGAAGTTTTGTTTAATGACTCAGTTCTCACTCCTACTCTTTATTAAATGTAAGTTTTTTGGAGATGCCGATACTACTGGAATTGCCTACGTTTTAGATTATACTTTTCGTAGTATTTTGAAGTTGGATAATTTCATGCGCGATGATTAACACGTCATATACAGATACAAAGAAAAAAAGAAATAGCTGGACAATTCTATGTTATCAAAATATTTTTAAGCCTAAAAGTAACAGGCTAAGATAAATCTTGAAAAAATAGCGGTTGATCAAAAAATGAACGAAAACTTTTTTAAATTTTAATTTTTTCTTCACTTTTTGTAATCATAACCACCCTCATATTTGCTTACTGTAATATATGTGTGCGTGTGAAACATAATTATTAAACGAATCTAAATCATGTGACGAGCATACTATCTATTGTTCAATGTATGATAGTTTAATGGGCCGGTATGGCCAAGCGTGTAAAGGCGTGCGACTCCTAATCTGAGGGTCGCGAGTTCGCATCTCCGTCGCGCCACACATGCTCGCCCTTTCCGCCGTGGGGGTATTATAATGTGACGGTCAATCCCACTATTCGTTGGTAAAAGAATAGCCCAAGAGATGGCGGTGGGTGGTAATGACTAGCTGTCTTCCCTCTAGTCTTACACTGCTAAATTAGGGACGGCTAGCACAGATAGCCCTCGAGTAGCTTTGCGCGAAATTCAAAAACCAAAAGTTTAATTTTTATATGCCGAATAGTGTACATCGAATGTGCTTTAAAAATGAGTTTTTATTTATAGTTTTGTTTCGTAGGTAATGAAACATAGTGAAACATACTTTTATAATAATAGCACTATATTGCTCACCAGCATAAAAACGCGAAATCTATTTCCCAAGGCTAGAAATATCTCCTTACGTTTATATAACAAACGAATTGATTTTATTTATGTAGTGTTTTTCCTATCAGTATACTGGTTTACTTGCAATCTGAGGGTCGTGGGTTCAAATCCCCGTCACACCAAACATGCTCATCCTTTAAACCGTGGGAGTGTTATAATGTTACAGTCAATCCCATTATTTGTTTGTTAAAAAGTAGCCCAAGAGTTGGTTGTGGGTGGTGATGACTAACTGCCTTTTCTCTAGTTTTACATTGCTAAATTAGTGACGATAAGCGCAGATAGTCCTCGTGTAGCTTTGCGCGAAATTCAAATACAGACAGAACAAGTATGCGAGGGCTGTTCAAACAATACGCGGACTGACGTCATAAAACAAAATATACTTTATTTAGAAGTTACAGGCCTGGGACCCCTTCAAAGTACTCTCCTCCCCAACGCACACACTTATCCCAACGGTGTTTCCACTTGTTGAAACAGTCCTGGTACGCTTCTTTTGTAATCTCCTCCAGCTCCTTTGTCGCATTTGCCTTAATCTCGGGAATCGTCTCAAATCTTCTTCCTTTCAAGGGTCTTTTGAGTTTGGGGAACAAGAAAAAATCGCAAGGAGCAAGATCAGGTGAGTAGGGGGGGTGGGGAAGAACAGTGATCGAGTGTTTGGCCAAAAACTCACGAGTTCTGAGACACAAATTTTGCAGCAACGCGGTGCATCTTCAATTTTTCGGTCAAAATCTCGTATCAAGATCCAACTGATATCCCATACTCTTCAGCAAGCTTCCTGACAGTCAGACGTCAATTTGCCCGCACCAGGGTGTTGATTTTGTCGACGTGTGGGTCGTCAGTTGACGTGGAAGGACGTCCAGGACGCTCATCATCTTCAATGGACTGTCGACCATCCTTAAAACGTTTATGCCACTTGAAACATGCCGTACGCTTCATAGCAGCATCACCGTAAGCCGTGTTAAGCATAGCAAAAGTTTCAGTCGCAGATTTTCCAAGTTTAACACAAAATTTCACAGCAAGTCGTTGCTCCTTCAGGCCATTCATTCTGAAATCCGCCAAACGAAAAAATCGCACTTCACTTAAAACCGCGTAGCTAATACACAAATGAAGATATCTGCAATCGGAAAATGGCGTCGTAATCAGCTGATCTGTGCAAACCTAGCGACACCAAGCGGATTCCCCTGCAACCAACTGGAGCCGCGCAATTCAAACAGTCCGCGTATTTTTTGAACAGACCTCGTACTTGTAACTTTGAGTTTTTCGTAATTATACAGATACCTTTAACCGAATACATTTTGGCAGGTTGAAATAATTGAAGGTCAACTTGTGCAGCAATAATTTGTTGTCCGGGCGTTTTCATTTCGGTTAGGGAAATACACTGAGAGTGAGAAATTAGTGGACAACATTGTAGTTAGGTAACTGTTTCTGACTTTAATGCTTACCACTAAATACAAGTAAATACGTTTCCTTTATTCGTTGGTTTGTTTATTATGTTTTGGTTTAGATGCATATTTTGACGTTTTAGAAACAGAAGTCCTGACGTAGTGGTATACGATTCCCATGGAAACCCCCACGAAACACTGTCATGTTCACAGCTTCTTCTTATTTCTATCCAAGTTGCAAGAGGAATGGAATATTTAGCGTCTCAGCATTTTATTCATCGAGATTTGGCGACTAGAAACTGCCTTATTGGAGGCCCTCTGGTAGTAAAGATAGGCGACTTTGGGATGTCACGTGACGTTTACACCACTGATTACTACAGGGTTAGTTCAGCGTTCTTAGTTAATTTGTTTTTGCTTTTTCTAATAATGTTTTAAATGACAAATTTATTTAATTTGAAAAGTATATATATATATATATATACAATTTAATAAGGAATATTGATTATACGCTTGTTTTTCCTTGTCAATAACAGATTCAGTATATTAATTAAGTCACTAGAAATATATTTCAAACTTAGTAAAATAATTTTGATATTTCCAGACACATAGTCAAATCTAGGCATATTGATCATGTATTACACTATGTAATACAAATTTTGTTCCTGGATAATATGTGTTATTTCTTAATTGCTTATGTTGTAAAAGTACAGAAAATAGCCATTATTCTCTTCAAACTTTGCTTTTGTGACTTGGATAATGAAATTTAATATTATCCTATTTTTTATGTAAAAACGGACAAATTTGCACATTTTTATTCATATAAGGTCTGAATAAAACAACCTAAAACTATTTTATATGTATGCATGTTAAAGGAAAATTAATAATGCATAGTTTAATTTTATAACGTATGAATGTGTTTTGAATTTTACGCAAAGCTACTCGAAAGCCATCTGCGCTAGTCGTCCCTAATTTAGCAGTGTAAGACTAGAGAGAAGGCAGCTAGTCATCACCACCCACCGCCAACTCTTACATGTATTTTTCCTCAAGTTATACAAAAATGTTTAGAAGTGAGTAGTTTTTCGAGATTTGCGACTGTAATGTAAATCACTTTCACGTATCAGCCCCTAAATATAGTCTCAGCATTGTTAGACCAAGATCCCTGATCAAGTCATTGAGGTCTCTTTGGTTGTGGTAGTATGGGTTTCTCTCATCAGCTGCACCTCTGAAATTGTAATCTGGATCTTCAACGTCTACCTCTTCTTCTGATTGCTGCTTTCTTCTGAAGATGGCTACTTTCTCTCTGGTGGAGTAGGTACAGAAAGCTCAGGGCAGTGTGGCACTGGGGTGATGGATGATGGAAGGTCCGGATACATAATAGCAGATGCATTCTTGTCAGTCCGACGTTTGGAAGGGTCCACCTTGCAGAAGTAGTAATTGCTGGAGTGATCAGTGGGTTCACGCCAAATTCATGGAATAGCGAACTTCATGGCTCTCTTTTCCCCTCTGTACCATCCTGCAAAAGAGCAAAATAAAATTGTTATTATGAAGAATAAATTTATTTCATCCACAACTAATGTGTAAGAGGTTCATGCAAAATATTTTACATGTAATATTTTTTTCTATACTGTTAGAAATGAAATAAGGTGCCCAGGGTTTGTCTTGATCCCCAACAGACATGCGGAAATATACCTTGTAGGCTTCACACATTTTAGCAGATGCTGTCACAGAGTATTTTTTCATTCTTGTCTTGATAAGACAACATAGCAGAATGCGTCTGGAGAATGCTTGCAGCTTCTTGATGCCATCTCTGATAAAATCAGATAGGTCTATGTGTTCACTTAAGCAGCTAGAAGTAAACTGAAGTGGTGAGCCCCTGTATATATATTACTATGGAAAGTTCTAGAAAATTTTGAAAGGTTTTGAAAATTCTCAAAAGTTCTACAACATTCTATAAAATTCTTGAAACTTCTTGTAAGTTCGAGAAAATTCTCTATCAACAACTCAGCACTGAATCTAACTGGAATGTTCTGAAAAATGGGTAAATTTGAAAATTTCATTACCCATGTCACAAAAGCAAAGTTTGAAGAGAAAAATAGGTATTTTCCTTTTACTTTAGGCATAAGCAATTGGGAAATAATACTTTCTGCCCAGGAACAAGAAAAAGTAAAAATTTTGTTATATAGTGTAATTTTTTAGCTATTATATATAATAAGCTAATTTTGTGTCACAAACCTATACGAATCAATTGCATTTGATTTGATTTAATAACTCTGCTATTAAAATTTAAATCAGTTTCAAGTTTTAAGCTTCTTACTGGAACAGTGATATGTCTGCAGACTTGTATTACTAAACACCGGATTTTGATGTGGTGGGTAGAGCACAGATAACCCTTTGTGTAGTTTTATGCATAAAAAACAAACAAACAAACATTTTTTTTTGATTTATTGGCCCTCTTAAAACATTTTCGCCCCACTCCCATCGAGTGGAAACCAAGCTACGCCACTGGATATTTCACTCAGACAAGATATATTTTCAAGATACTCGAGTATATTCTACAAACGTGTGAAAAGAGTGCATTTAGCTTATTGTGTAGTCTGGCGCCAAAATTGCAGCTTCTCTGTTCGAATATGAAAATTAAAATAGTTCTAGAAAACGCGCCTATTTACCCCAAACTGGTAATTTTTGTAGAAAAACAAGTGTTGCAGATATTTAATAATAAATGTTTGAAATGTTACTTTTAAAAATAAAATTCCGAAAAAATCTAAAACGATAATTTGTCACAACCTTCTGAAACGATAACTTGTCACAATCTTCTAAAACGATAACTTGTCTAAAACGAGGACCCTGTAACGGTTCTTCTTTTCATCTTACACCTTTACAGAAAGCAAAATAATAGTTACTTTTTAGGACTTTAAAACACGTGCACCTAACAGCGACATTATATTAGACAAAAAGGTCTATAGACATACTTTATAATTTAATTTCACTTTTAGTTAATTATATTATAACGCATTCTTTGCCGTATTTATTGATTGATTTCGTGCATGTGTGAATGTGGGCGTAGTACTTTTTGAGACGTGTGAAAATCTCGTCATTTACGTGACAATGTGTGAGTTGAGATTTTTTAACGATTTGCGGTGAATAATTTATATGACATGATTATTGTATTCGCTAAAACACCGGAAAAAATAGGAAACTGAATAAAAATTGTTAGGTACGAGAATACAATTATGTCTGTGAAGTGAAGTGATAAATGGCTTCAAACTAATCTTCTAACTAAAAAAAATATATATATTTTTTGCTACGTAATCCTGAGGCTTAATAAATGTTTGTGTGATTAATCTGAGGGTCTGGTAATCTGAGGGTCATGGGTTCAAATACCTGTCACACCAAGCATGCTCGCCCTTCAGCCGTGGGGTCGTTATAATATGACGGTTAATCCCACTATTCGTTAGTAAAAGAGTAGCTCAAGAATTGGCGGTGGGTGGTGATGGCTAGTTGCCTTCACTGTAGTCTTACACTGCTAAATTAAGGACGGCTAGCGCAGATAGCCCTCGTGTAGCTTTGCACGAAATTCAAAAACTTATCACCTGAAAATATTCAGTGAACTACATTAAAGTATTCAAAGCGTATATTTTCTAACTGTCATTTATACTGATATCAAACTACGTTCAAACATTATGAATAAATCTTATTTTATTCTATCTTGACTATAATATAAACCTAATGCTTTTAGAAGTAGTGTGAGGAACTGACATGTCAAATTATTTTAATGTAATTAGACAATTAAAAAAGGTTTTGTTCTTATGGTTATTCCGCAAATTTATTGCTGAAAACGAACTGTTTTTGACTGAAATTCGATCCTGGTCAGCTATAGCATTCATTAACGTCATTTGATAGATTGTGTAGACAGAGCTCGATGAATGGAAGGTAACTGCCTATTGTATTTGCGGTCCATTCAACTAAGTTACTAACGTTCTCAGAGTGCAACTCTTTTTCTTTTCGGTTCTCTATGGTGAACTTGTTCCACGATATTACACGTGTTATTGCACTAGAGGATATAAGTTCGCAACCTGATGTACCAAGTTATTGTTTTGAAATAAGTTTGTAAGATAAAGTTAATACTACTATCAATCAGCTTCAGTAGCATTCACCAGCTGTGAACATTTCTGTCCCAGCAGGATGAGGGCTTTCAGGAGTTATCCACTTTCTAAATCCCAGAAGACCTTGACCACTTACTGTCATTACAGGTTTCTTATAAACCAATTAGTAGTTCAGTTGCTTTGCTTAGAGGAACCTAACATAAAGCTGTTTCTGTAATCACATTTATCTTCATAAATGCAAGTCCGAGAAAGGATTAGGTACTTATCTTATCATTGAAGACATGAAAAGAAAAGTTAGAAACATAAAGTTGTATTTATTTCCAACATATTGGGCCGACAGACATTCCATCTGAATCACTAAATCCGGTATTATATCTTTACTATCCTATGAAGTAACAAAATTGCTGCTGCAGGGAAGAGATGGGTTAGGTGGGGTATATTTTCACTTAAAAACACTATGATTGTTACTTACAGAGGATGCTTACGTAAAAAATAATAAAGAAGGCCGTTGTTTTAAATGTGGCACTTTTTCATTCAATATATATGAATCAGAGTTTAAAGTTATGTTTGTTTTGCAAAGGTACACGAGGGCTATCTACGACAGTCGTTCCTAATTTAGCAGTATAACACTAGAGGGAAAGCAGCTAGTGAAATCATCCACTGCCAACTTTTGCTTTACTATTTTACTGACGAATAATGAGATTGATCGCACATTATAACGCCCCCACGTCTGAAAGAGCGAGAATGTTTGGTGAGACGAAGATTTGAACGTGCGACCTCATGATTGCGAATAGAGCGCCCTAACCACCTGGCCAAGTCGGGCCCCCAGTTTAAGTAGTTGCTTTCCACGTGTTAGAATATGCTGTATTTTTAGTAATACGAAACAAAACAAAAACAGATGTCTAGGAGGCAGAAAAAATTATATGGGTACCATAAGCTATTATAAAAATCACTACTTATTATTTAGCCAAATGGGATGACTATGACTTGGAATTACCCTTAATTTCGAAATTAAAATGCAACAAATAAAAGTTCGTTTAATGCCATCTATTCTTTTGTCTTCACACTTATAATCATAATGCTGATATTAATACATGTGTGTGTGTGTATACAGGAGTGAAGCAAGCATTTCTAATAAGAGGGGCTAGTCTTTCACCAAATAATGAAACTTTTTGAAAACAATCCAGGTTGCAGAGTCACCTTAGACTGTGCAAAAAACAATGTACATAATTAGGAGTAGTGGTTTTATTTGAAACAATCATGTACATCAGGCTGTTAACTTTAGTCCATTGGAAAGAGGTTATTTTAGTCCTTTTAACACATACCTTTGGATACCCTTTGCATGTTTGTATATATGCATGTAGATTTTGAAGCTACTTAACAACTACAACCGAATGCGCATGCTTCAAATGTTCACATTACACTCAACTGATACACTAATGAGACAGCATTTTATTTAATCCTCTTTAATTATAATTCAGATACACTAGATGTAATGGTACATATTGTGTTAATAAAGGTAATTTTATCTTTAACAAATTCAGTAAGTGTTATCGCGTAACCACGTGTCGTAATTTATTTGGGGATTAGAGATTTTATGTGAACGTTAAATACCATTACCTTTGTTTCAAAAAGTGTTACCAACCTTATGTATTAGAACGAATAGAACTATTTATCAGTCAATTTTACAGCTGCAATAAAGATAATAATTTTGGTTAGGTTTAATGTAAGAACGAAAGCTTTTGTAACATGTTAAGTTTTACAGATCTGTTAAACACGAAGTTATAAAGTTAACAATAAGCATACTTTGCTTCTGTTACATGAAACAGAAGATCCAGATACTTGTTCTGATGCTAATTTTGTAAGATGTCTATATTATTACACTACTTTCAACACTTCAATAAGACTAAAAACAATATCACGGGGACATCATAAAATTATCTGTCTTGTTCTGAGACGAAAACATTCAAGTTTGTTTTCTTGTTTTAGCCTAAAGGGCCCTGCTTGGCCAGGTGGTTAGGGCACTCGACTCGTAATTTGAGAGGCGCGGGTTCGAATCTCCGTCATACCAAACATGCTCGCCCTTTAAGCCGTGAGGCCGTTATAATGTGACGGTTAATCCCACTATTCGTTGGTAAAAGGGTAGCCCAAGAGTTGGCGGTGGGTGATGATGAATAGTTACCTTCCCTCTAGTCTTAGATAGCCCTCGTGTAGCTTTGCGCGAAATTCAAAAACAAACAATTTAACCTAAAGTTTCACAGTGGGTCATCTGCGTTCTGTCTACCACGGAGAGTCAAGCTCTAGATTTTAGCGTTGCAAGTTCGCAAGTTATCGTTGACCCATCAAGGGGACAAACATTAAGAACAAATAGCAGGAAGAAAAAGAGAATTAATAACATTGCGTTGTGTTTCTAAATGGCTTTTATAAGTACATGTTCATATTAAGATAACACATTTTAATGATCATATAAAAACGTTACTAACAACACTATGTATAAATATATATATAAAACACCGTAAGAGTTGCACATTATATTATGTTCATTACCTTTTTTGATTCAATATATCCTCTTTTTATGATGGTTTAGAAATGAGATTTTTAAAGTTTCCAATTTGTGTAACATCCATGTATGATGAGAAACCGCTAACGAATCCAGTTCCAATGAATCAGGGGATTCATTTGGACTAGTTTACAGTACTTCTGCGCCACTCCAAATGTATTGTTTATAAATTTTTAAAGGAGGAAATACGACTAAAGAAAATGGCATTAACTTAGATGATGCTATCGAATCGTCACTCATTAGAGAACCAAATTTAATAACATCAACTAGATTAAATGATGATACAGTATTGGATGTTTTATCATCTTTACAGTACACTTTCCATAATATATCACAAAATATCGTTAAGAAATCGACCGGAAGCAGTAGAGATTCGTCCAAACAAAGAGAAGACCATCAACCGTCAGTCAAACCATTTTCCAACCCACCTTCTGATGATCCTAAAGCACCAGCAGTTTAATACAGAAAATAATACCAGAACATAATTTTCTCTGTCGGAAAATTTTAGGGAACCTTCGTAATTATATAATTGAACCTAATTTACCTTCTCAGGACAAGAACGGTTTATATAATTAAATATTAACAATAAGATAAAAGTAAATTATTGGTAGTTTTAGTGAAGAACACTTACGAGTAAAAGATGAGTCATCAAAATAAATATTTAAAATTACACAAAGGCACTACTAAGACACTTTTAAATGAATTCAAGAAAGTCACATGTTACTTCTCGGCTAATAAACAAATAGTTTGAGACATTAATTCTATAGCCGTTCTAAAGAGCATAAGTTTGCTTTAGAATTCCAAACGGAAAGTTTATCAATAAATTTGGATAGGCTGAGTTACCTGTTACTGGAGTTAGTCTACGTTCATGCCAAAAACATATATCATTTTGTTGAACAATTACGTAATAACTTGAAACCCCTTACGGACAATTATATTTTATTTTCTTAGAATTTTGCTCAATTATATCCCAATATTCCGATTGAAGAAAATGTAGCTAGTGGTGTGTGTGTTTTCATGTAGCAAAGCCACATCGGGCGATTTGCTGAGTCTATCAAGGGGAATCTAACCCCTGGTTTTAGCGTTGAAAATCCATAGACTTCCCGCTGTACCAGCGAGGGACGTTGCTAGGGTTACGACATTGACAAGATAAAACAGAAACGAATGAGAAGATATTAATATTTCAATTGATCCGTTAGTCTTAGCTCCAAGGTTTGTAATAAGTAATTGATATTTAAGATTCAATTGCAAATTTCATAAACAAATTAAAAATATAGCTACGAGGAACAGAGTACCATTTGTAGAAGATGTACGAATGTTTTGTTTGAGTAAACTTTCCTGTCACGTGTCCTATATAATATGCTTTGAGTTGGAAAGAGTGAATCTGTGGAAGGATGTTTCTTGATCAAAAAATTAAAGAATTCGTTTCCATAGAGCAAAATAAACCTTTAATGAACAAATATAAATATTAGCCTCTAGGGTAGAGATATTTCTTGCATTCCTAATATGTAATATGCTTGGGTTTTGAAGAATTCCTTATACATTTTTACAATGGTTAAAATGTATGTTTGAACATTGTAATGTAAGTGTATTAAATGTCAGGATAGAATTACAGAGATATTTATAAATACACTTACAGATACAAGTATGAACAAGTATTCGATATACATAACGTGTCGTTTTCTAAATTCTATGATTTATCAGTTCATCTTTTAATCTATACATTTTGTTTATTTACCACGCTTGGCATGACTTGGTGGTTAGGGTGTCATCACCACCCACCGCTCCTCATTTATGATTACCAACTGGGCCAGTGTAAAAAAGGTCTTGGTTTACAACAATACTGGCCAGCCTCAAACTAATTGGGATTAATTTCGCAAAGGAGATAAAAATTTATTTACCATTGTTACTTTGTTTCGGCTTTTTAAATAGGGAAATGTTTGATTTTATTTTTAGTATGATCTGAACCTTTTAGATATGTGTAATAATGTTCAATTAACTGATGACGTTGTTCCAGTTTGGTTTCAGTTAAATTAGCGAACTAGCAGGTTATCTATCGACAGCTTCTAACGAAGATGCAGTATCATTGTTTAGTTAATATAGATACATTCTGATAATGGAGTTTGTTGTTTTGCTTATATTAATATTAATGCACTCAAGTTTGTTTTAAAAGAAGTAAAAAATAACTTGTATAATTGTTTACTTACAAAACAAGAGACGTTAGTAACGTATGAATTATTTACTTACAAAACAAGAGAGGTTAGTAACGTGTGAATTGTTTACTTACAAAACAAGAGAGGTGAGTAACGTGTGAATTGTTTACTGACGTAAAAAGAGAGGTTAGTAACATGTTTACTGGACCTATTTGGGTTTCCAGTAAGAATAACATTAATAACATTTCGACAAATAGCTTATGTGTCAATAAGCTACTTCAGATGACGCCATTCACCCTTATTTGTATATACGTCTTTTAACATATGTTGATAATGTTTTCTTTATAAAATTTGTATTTTACATATAAAACACTGCCACGAATTTTCTTTTTTTTTTAGTTATTTCTGTTTTCTTCTTTGTTTTTCAAACTGTGTTTTCAAATTTTCTCAGGTGGGGAAAAACACAATGTTACCAATCAGGTGGATGCCCCCTGAAAGTATACTGCATCGGAAATTCACTGCAGAATCGGACATCTGGAGTTTTGGAGTACTTCTGTGGGAAGTTTTCACATATGGACGACAACCATGGTATGAACTCTCCAACCATGAGGTTAGTTTGTAACATAACTCCTCAATCTCTTTTAGTGATGGTAATTAAATAATATTGTTTTATACTAAAGGATTTGATTTATTTTCTTTTTTTATAAATATATTGACGGTTTTTCGTGTGCTCGTGAATACCTGGTTTGTAAAAACCGTAAAGAAACAAAATAATGTGAAATATTAGTGCGTTTCGCTCATAAAATATGCAAATACAAACCATTTTTTTTCTGTTTATTAAGGCAGAAAGGGAAAAATCGTATTTGTTTAAAACAAACTATTTCTTCATATGTTTCACAATCTGCTAAAAAGGAGGTTAAAAAGATAAACAGACGACATTCTCTGAAATGTAATAATTATGGTATATTACTGTATTGTGGACACTTTAGTTTGTTTTATTACAACAGTTATATAGAGGTCGAGTACATAATGTTGAAACGATTTGGGAGCCTTAACATATCGGTACAATTCACATCACTATGTCTGATCAGGTTATATATGACGATCGTACATTTTGACCATAGCTCTGCACCATAATTTATATTGTAAAAAGCTCTATCGTAAATCCGTCATGTCCAAACCACACTACACCTCCCTAATTGGTTCCGTAATCAATTAATGTATAGGAACTACAGTTTTCTAGCGCTCGTTCCAACAATTCAATCCTACCAAAGTTCATAAGAGCTGTATCCGGCGACTAATCGGTAGGTTGTATAGAATAGCATGGATAACTGTTTCATTTTTTCGCTGCTTGTGGTATATAATGGCTGAGCGGATACGAAATGGAAGTAACTTGTTTCATTTTTCTAGACGAAAATCCTCCTTGATTAGGTTATGTCTGAATAAATGGACTGTTCTTGCCTGCCATCTTTGTGTTGTGAAATCTCCGCAGCATGTTGCCTGTCACGGCTTGTTGCAGATTTCTTTATGGATGATTATGGACTTTACTTTAGTACTTGTTCCTTCGTGATTCCAGTTCCAGTATTTGTTGCTCATGGCGTGGAGTTCTGCAGTCAGATTTCTCTCCCTGTGAGGAGAAGTTACGAATTAGGGACGGTGGCAGACAGTCTTACTTTTTCCATAAAAAGACAAACAAGATTAATTTTGATTAGTTTTACGAAGTGTTACTATATATGATATACGCGAAACATCAAATGTGTTAAATTTTGTAATTATTGGTTTTAAGTTATATATACAATTGTTTTATGTGTTGTTGGCAATTATCATACACATTTCTGTTACAGTAATTTCGTTGGCTTTTAAAACATATTTTCAGTTGCTGTTTTTCTATTTTAAAGATGTTAAAATTTGAGAGAAATAGAGTAGCTGAAAAGTAGCAACTAAAGGTATGAAACTTCTTTAAGGCAAAAGTCGTAGTTTTATATTTTATTCTTTGATATTCTTCCTGAATTAAATTTTTAAAGCTGTATATGTGTACATATATATATGTACACATATAGAATTCCTGTTGGATTTTTATGTTACAACGACACTTATGACAGGGTAAAAACTAATTTGAAAGCTACTGGTATAAAAAATTCATATGCATTAGTTAGCCAGCAATTTTTTTGCTGCAAGAACTTCGAAGAGGAAATTATATTCTGGAAAGATTTCCAGTCATTAAACTATTTATATTTTATCAGGATAATTATATCTTTGTCCAAGAAACAGATGCATTGTTTAGTGGTTAGCTATTTTAATTAATATTTTTTTACTATCAATTTAATTTAATATTCAGGTAGTCCAACATGTGACCGCCGGACGTCGTCTTGCCAAGCCTAGCGCATGCCCACAAGAGGTATATCATTTGATGCTTGGATGTTGGGCTCATCAACCGGAAGAGAGATTACAAATGAATGCCATCCACAAACACCTAGCAGTTGTAATAAATAATGAATTGGAATACTTAGAAGTTATCGAGTAGAATACTGGAACGTAACTGTGACTTTAAAATTACTGTCAGTGCTCAAGCAGATATCTTGTATATTCTTTCTAATGGTAAAACTTTGGATTTGTTTATTTGAACTTTCAACAATTAATTTGATTTTAAAATATATATTTTCCCAATCTGATATCAGTCACATCTATCGGGCAAATATCTCAACAAATCTTTATTTATGGAAATAATTGTTTATTATTAAAAAAGGTCTATGTACGTATTCGAGTATTGGTCCGACAGAGAAGGAGATAAAAAAGAACTATATAAGCATTAATTGACTGTAAGCCATTGCTTTATCGTTTCTTGTGACAATGTTTTCTTAGGCCTTTAAAACAAAATAAAAATAACTTTTATTACGGGTTTGTAAACTTTCCTGCAATGTTACTTTTTAAACAAAGATCATACGCATAGAAAATATAATAAACAACGTCTCAAATGGTTCACTTAAATTTATTTTAACTGTGTAACTTAAAAATCGCCCCGTTAAAGGAATGATTCTTAAAACGAAACGGAATCAATATTAATTACACACAAACTTTTGATTAATACTTTCTTTTTACAGTTCATTAACATTTATATGGTGAACAGGTGCTTATTTTGTTCCTCGGAATTGTATCTTGCTTAACAAGCAAAACCAAGTATTCCAAAAAACTAAAAAAACTAGTCACTATTGTACGTTCAGAAAAAATAGGTGTCAATATAATGTGTTACTTATTGTAAGATACTTTTCCTCCGTTTCGGAAATCAAAGGCTCTCTTGTGAATCACAGAGGTCTTCAGTTTAGCTATCAAGATTTTTCATTGTCCTCATTAAGTTCTATAGCAGCCACCAGGGGAAACGTTTTGTGGAGGTTGGCAAGATCAGAAAAACTGACGCTAGTGTTAATGGCTCTGAAAACATATACTTAGACCGTCATCATGTCTGGATGACCTTCTGAATAGATTGCAGCTACGCTTGGTAGGTTGGCCCCCGCTAGTACAGCGGCATGCCTTTGGATTTATAAAGCTAAAATCAGGGGTTCGATTTCCCTCGGTGGGCTCAGTAGACAGCCCGATGTGGCTTTGCTATAAGAAAACACACACACCCTTGGTAGAAGGCAGTTTGAGTCCACTTGCTAAGTTTGTTCCTGGTAACTTTAAAACTGCAGGAGGAGCTTTAGAAACAAACACTATAAATTAGTGTGGGACTTAATATTGAATATGTCCTTTTAATTATTTATTTACCCCTTTTTTTCTAAATCAAGTCTAAATATCTGTAGTTGAAAAAGAGTTCATTTGAGCAGTAAACATAGCAAAGTACAAATTTTAATATTGATACAAATATTGAAGATAAATTAGATGCTATTATTTAACGTGAAAAGGATATTAACATCTGTTGTTAAGTGTTCATACAGAATGCTCATTATAGCTTAACAATCTCTGCAGGATAGTTGTAGGATTAAAATTATCGTTTTCACCTTTGTAGTTTAAGACCTGTAAAATTACTCTAAGAGTGTATGTTATTTAAAAAAGTAAGAAAGGAAATTTCAACTAATTTCTGTGAATATTGAATGTTGTTAGTTTTCAGAACTGCATATGTTTATGGTATATATATATTTATATATAAACTATTCTTCCGGCCTGTAACTTCGTGTGTACGTGTTGCTGATGAGTTGTGCCCCTTATGACGTTAGCAATGTTCATTCAGTGGTGGCACATTTTGTGTTCTAAGCGTGCTGCTTAAAAGCAATGTTGTAAAGATTTAGAATTGAGAATTATCGTATTATATTTCTGAAGTACGTAATATATATATATATATATATGTGTGTGTGTAAAGATATATACGTATATGTTAGAAAATATAATTTGTTTAAATTGGGTATATAGTTGGTAGTTGAAGTTTGGAGATATTTACGTCTTCGCCCAGCCAGCTAATAAAAGAAGAGGACGGGCTTTATTATATCAATAGTGTACATTAAGCGAAAGTAAAGATAGGCTTGGTCAGATTTAGCTGACCGTTAAATCCGTTCCTGGTCATCGGGTATCGAGATGATTTTAGTCACACATACAAATAATAAAATCTTGTTGTTTTTGTTGGAGGAAGGAAGTATCTGTTGTATATTTTGTCAGTTGAAATTTGTACTAACCATACCTGTGTAACTTTACTGAATAAATATTCTTCGTAATAAATGGCTGAACTGAGTTTAAATACAAAACCACAAAAGTACGAGCACTGATAAATACAACATGGTGTTTGTCTGTCTTCGCTTCGAAAACTGTGTTGAAAATATGTTTGTCTAGTTCTAAGAATATTACTGTAGCTATCGACGCTCCCCGCTAGTACAGCGGTAAATCTACGGATTTATAACGCTAAAATCAGGGGTTCGATACCCTTCGGTGGGCTCAGCACATAGCCTGATGTGGATTTGTTATAAGAAAAACACACACGCACTCTAGTAGCTATTGAAACGTTTGTTCCAACTGTGTTCGTCTTATTTACGGAAGAATTTATTTCACTCTATGAAATAAGTATGTAAACATTATCAGTATATATAACAATTTTTGTTTGGTTGTTGTTTGATGTCGCTTACAGTTTCCTATTTGTCGTATAAGCAAAAATCAAATTACAGTGATATACTCTGATGTGATTTGTTTATCAATATGAAAATAGGCGAAAAATCTCACAAATATCTTTTTCTTGTAAAATTTCAGAATCTAAATTGTGTATAGTGAAAAAGTACAACTTGAATATTTAATATGGATCGTTATCACATCAAAAAATTTTCAGCACATGGTTTTAGAGTTAATATTTAATCTGAACTAAATTAATTATGTATTCTATCTTTAATGTGCTGTAGCCACTCTCGAGGTGGATCCCTGTACGTGGTTAGGGGATCTCCCAGGGAAGGTTCTGTATTTTCAGTTTACACTCTCTGGCATTTGAACATCCTCCCGCGCGTTTGCTATACATTGTGATCCGCAAAGGGGATGTGAAGATCTCGATCGTTGAGGAGTCTAACCCCAACACACTACTTTGGCCTCAAATTTCTGTAAAGAGGTTGTATTGGGGTGCTTCTCCCCCAAAGCCAATCGGCTGTTCCTGTTGGGCTAAGGTCAACAGATTAATAATGTTGGACATTATCAACGGGTGTTGTGGACATTCTGTTTGATGTTGGTGTTTGAGTATAGTGCTCAAGAAACCCTAGCGTTGTTGTAATGTCTTTGCTTGGCATTATAGTACGTCCTCTAGTAGGAGTCCATGGTGAGTAGGGTCAGTGGGCACCGAATCATTTTCTGTTTAATATGGGTACTCCAATTCTTGAATAAAAGAATAAATTACTGAAACCAACTTACAGGTAAACAGCCATGTATAGACGACTATATTGCACAGTCACCACCAGATTCTGTATTTCAGTTTTTAGTCCTTTTTTATCTGACAAACCTTTAAGTCAAATGTCTCCCTTTTTTATTAAGAAGGGATTAGAGGAGCTTATTGCCTCTTCCAAGCAGTCAAGAAGCTACGTTCTGGGAACATCTACCACAAAACACAGTGAATTCCTCTTGAATTCGAAGTTTATTAAGGATATACCCATTAAGGCTACTCTCTTGCTATTTTGAAGTCATCATAATGGGTAATTGCTGATGTGGATTTGAAAAAAAAACCCTGAGTCAGAGATCCTCGCTGCTTTCTCCAACCACGAAGTTTCTACAATGAGAAGCATCTCCACTAATAAGGATGGAATTATGCTGCCTACCATTGTTCTAATTTTGACGTTTACATCACCATGCCCACGCTCCACTGTCAAGGTGGGTTATCTAAACTCTAAAGTATGACCATATGTTTCCAGCCTTCTCAAATGTTTACAGTGTCAGCAATTCAATCATTCGACGGCATTTTGTTATGGTTCTGTGACATTTAATCGTTGCAGTGGCAAAGACCACAACGCCTACGAGTTCAAACTGGACACTTACTGTGTCAATTGTTCACACTCTTTTTACTTTCGTTCTTGCCCTATGTGAGTGGAGGAGAAAGACGTACAATATTTTAAAACAGTTAACAACATCTTTTACCCGGAGGACCAGAAGTTATTGTTCCCAACTCCATCTCAGACATATCATCCTGCAAACAGATCTTTCATTGTCTCTAACAGAGCCATTTTGAAACACATTAAGAGTATTTTGCCCTCTATTGATCAGCAAGTTAACAAATCAACGTCTTACTCCTGTTTCTGTTCCAGCCATTCCTCTCAGTGACTGCCCTTGTCCACTTCCTTTGGCCCTGGCTTCGTTTGTGCCCTCAATTGTTGGAATCTGCATCTGCTGACAGAGATCTGCCCACTTGACCCAGGGCAGGATCCATGAAAGTTTGACACACTTCATTCTAATAAAGAAAAATGGCATGGCTATAAACCAAAGGATCCTCCACCAAGTTCTCCTCCACCTAAGTAAAAATGGCTACTTTAATACAGTGGAACCGTCAAGATTTCCATTCTAATCTGGATGACGTTAAGTCCTTGATTGATTCCTATCATTCTATGTTTCTTTCCTTACAATAAATATTTCTGTGATCTGCAGATACAGTTATTTTTTGGCAGTTTTCTTTATAGCAGAATGACAGATTGTGTGGTGGACGAGCTCATAGAGGGGTAGCACTGCTGACTGAGCAGTATAAGTCTACCCTGTGTTTGTAGCTCAGTACATCCTTAGAAGCTATTGAGAGATTTATGGTCAATCAGATCTTGATGCTCTCGTTGAACAGTTGCTATTTCTCTTTTTAAATCTGAGGGACATTAATGGGCACAATTCCCTCGAGAGTGGTACTTATATTGACAGGAAAGATTGTTTTGTATAGCATGTGCTTTTGAATCACAACCTTTCTATTTTCGGTACTAGATCTTATATTTATTTTTATGCACTTAGTCAGGCTTTTATTGTAATTTATCTCTAAATCTACCCTCCTTCACTTTCCTTGGAGGGTTGACAGTGACCCATGGGGCAGTAATCTTTTTCTTTCGTTTTGAAAGAGGTTGTCCGTGGTCGATGTCACCCAACTCATGTGTCATGGTGGAAGTTGGACCAGGCCAACTGAACCTCTTTTGGTAGCAGTTGCTTAATCTATTCTTAAGACCTTGACATGTTATCCACAGTATTTTCGTTTAATGACATTTCTCCTTTTTAACTGCATCATTTGTCAGTGGGCCTACGCTCTTGTTCGACAGGTCAGGCATTAAAGCCAAAAGAAATCTCGGATTAAGTTCACAACTAGCATCTCTTCCACCAACAGTTCCAAAATTATATGGGACAAAATTCAGAAGATCAGTGGGAGGTATGGAGAAATAAAAGGTAAAACAGTTTGCATGTACTTTTGCCACCAATGGGATTTACATCCTGATCTCGAGTTTTTTCTCGGCGATGTTCTTCCCATGGTCCCTGAGGCAAAGTTCTTGAGCTCACCTTTGACTGTAAGCTTATTTTCATCCTTCACATCAAGCAGCTACATGTCAACTGTACGAGGGCACTGAAGTTCCTCTGTGTCCTCTCTTTAACATCTCGGGAAGCAGTTCCGTGCTCAAGATCCATCATGCTCTTATTCGATCCATACTGGTTTGTTTGTTCGATTTGTTTGAAGTTAAGCACAAAGTTGCACAATGGGCTATCTGTGTGGGCTATCAAAACCACCACGGGTATCAAAACCCGGTTTCTAGTGTTGTAGATCTACAGACATATCGCTGTGCCACTGGGGGTGATCCATACTGAACTATGGGTCTGTGGTCTATGGTTCTGGCAGGACTTCAGTTTTAAAGATTTTGGACCCAATTCACCATGTGGGGCTTTGGCTCTACCTGGGGTCTTTCCACGCTTCTCTAGTTCAGAGGTTGCAGGTTCAATCCTACAAACCTCCTCTTAACTCCTACCATATGCAACTTTCTTTGCGGTATGCTACTTAACTTTGTTCCATACCACAACATTCCCCCTAGAGTTGTACCTTCCTTCCTCAATGAGCTATGCTCTTTCGGAATAGATGGTCTGCCATTCTTTATTTTGGCCTTCGTGTCTAGGTACAGCTGGATGAATTAGGTCTGTCCTTGAATGGCGTTGCTGTAAATCATGTTTTGTTTAAAAAATGAAATAGAAAGTTTTCGAAATTCCCAATTTTATTGAAATTTATAAAAAAAAAGTAATGCAGAAAATAATCCTCTTGTTTCGTGTTACAGTTTTTTGTATGCATAAACCGATTTTTTATTATGAAATTTGCTTTCTAGTTTCAATAGGTGTATATAATCGTAAAGAAGAAATCCGAATAAACTGCCATTAATTATTATTATTTTGCAGAAAGATTAGCACCTAAGTTTCAGTAATAATCCAGAAAGCTTATAGCGCTAAGATTTAGAGTTTGATCCTTCTGTTGGCACACTCGTGGTAGCCTACTGAACTCAAGGAAGATTAACATACAATACAAAATATGAACACGACTACTGTTTTTGTAAGACTCATTAATTATCAATTTGTTCTTTGTTTAAAAGCTTGTCTTTGAATTTCTTCAATAGGTCGCCAGAGACATAAGGAAGCAATGAGTTGAGCTTCAAAATATTTAAGAAGTAATTCATTTAGGTGGAAATTCAGTGATTTGGAAGCTAATATAAGGCACGTCTCTGGTTAGCTTATCACTTTACGGCTTTCGTTTTACAAGATCTATGTTATTGTAACTTCCCATCAATATACATGCACGTAGGTAATGAGAATTTCGGATTATCTGTTTCCCAAAGTTTCATCCGATGAAAGACTAGTTTGACTAGATTTCTTATGCTATGTGACAAATTAAAATAAAATCATGCATTTAAATACTAGATTCACCAAACAGGTGCATTCAGAGTTTTAAGTTTGACTAAATTTTTATATTATCTGATTAATTAAATTAAAATCGCATATGTAGTTGCTCGATTCGCCGAACAGATTGAGACGGAAACAAAAGATTCTCAGTTAAGACAAGCTTGACGAATGTAATATATTTTTTTCCTAGAGCAATCAGTTTCATATTCGAGAAAACACACATTTTATAAATTTCTAATAAACAGAACTGTTTGTTTTGAATTTCGCGCAAAGCTACTCAAGGGCTATCTGCGCTAGCCGTCCCTAATTTAGTAGGGAAAGACTAGAGGGAAGGCAGCTAGTCATCACCACCCACCGCTAACTCTTGGGCTACACTTTTATCAAGGAATAGTGGGATGGACCGTCACATTATAACGCCCCCATGGCTGAAAGGGCGAGCATGTTTGGTGCGACCGGGATTCGAACCCGTGACCCTCGGATTACGAGTCGAACGCCTTAACCCCCTGACCATGCCGGGTCGCTCCGCAAGACATGAACAAATATTACACAGACGTTTTGATTGTTAGTTAGTTAGTTATCACCATTAGATTCCATCTAGGAACATACTTGCGGATTCTTCAACAAGTATTTAAGTGAGTAGGTTGTTAGTCCACTGCACCGAGGCGTCTCTAATTTAGCAGCGTAAGACCAGAGGAAAGGCAGCTAGTCATCACCACCCACCGCCAACTCATGGGCTACTCTTTTACCAACAAATAGTGGGATTGACTTTCACGTTATCACGCCCCCACGGCTGGGAGGGCGAGCATGTTTAGCGCGACGCGGGCCCGAACCCGCGACCCTCTGATTACGTGTCGCACGCCTTACGCGCTTGGCCATGCCAGGCCAACGTTTTGCTTGTAACATGTACATTTTGACGACGGAGATATGTGCTAATGTTTTGTACTTGAGAAAAACAACAACGACTTAGAGTCACTCCACGAGCAATCATGCCGCAGGTACATATGCAGTTGATTCTTTACTTAATGTAACTAGAGTTAGTTGAACATTCTTTTTTTATATGCTGACCAAAGATTAATTAATTTTACTAAAGCAAAAGAAAAAACAAAAATAAAATTATGCAATGCTTGTAATTTTGATTATAAAGCTTGTTTTTTTTTTTTTTTTATTTCGCGCAAAGCTACTTGAGAGCTATCTGAGCTGGTCGTCCCTAATTTAGCAGTGTAAGACTAGAGGAAAGGCAACTAGTCATCACCACCCACCGCCAACTATTGGGCTACTCTTTTACCAACGAATAGTGGGATTGACCGCGACATTATAATGCTCCCATGGCTGAAAGGGCGAGCATGTTTAGTGGGACGGGGATTCGAACACGCGACCCTCAGATTACGAGTCGAGTTCCTTAGCCACATGGCCATGCCGGCCTGATTATAAAGTTATCTATGTAATTTAATTTTAACTCTTATAACTGAATTCAGTTAGTATTAAAAAATACCTGATAGTTCTGAGATGCCACCACGCTACAGATAGCTCTGAATAGTAATTACACAATGAACTACTCTAAATTATATTTATGTGAAGTTTTGTGCAGTATTATTGATTATTGTATTTTACTTTTATTCAAGCATAATACATTATTGTAATCAAAACACAATCATTCTGATTTTACAACTGAAAATCTTCAGAACAATTGCACGTTCTTGGAATTTTTAATTCCATTACTAGAACTTGTAATTTTCTGGAGTGGATGGATTTTGATTTCGCTAATGGATAAGGATTCTCACGTGAAACATATCACGTACCTACACCCACTTATCTTACTAGACAGGTGTACTTAGAATTTAAATTAATGAGACGCTGTGAAATCGTTTTAAGACACGCAATTTAGAAAAGTCACACGCTATTTAAGCTCAATTATCAGTAAAATTTCAATAGTTTGTCTTTTGAGTGTGTTTACGATGTCAAATCGAGAAAATTAAAAAAACTGTTTTAACAGATTATTGAAAACTCGCGAAAGTACTCAAATTCACTTGGTTTGTTAAGTTGATGTGTTCTAGCTGAGTATGTCAGTGTTTATGTGTGTGTATTCTGAACCAATTTTAGCATAAACGTATAACCAATAAACTATTGTTGTTAAGCAACATGATATAAAAGCAACTTATTGGAACGCATTGTTACCAAACCCGCTAGCTTTTCCATATATTAGGAGTTGTTATATGAAGAACCACTTCTTTTCTATGTAGTTTTTTGCTATTTCCCTTCATTAAGATGTGCACGCGTACGAGCGAACACATGTGGATAAGATAAATAATACCTTGTGCATATCAGGGTCCACTTAGTATGTGTGCAAGGTTTTAAGTTTCCAGGTTTTTTCCTCTTGGAGCTATGGTGGTCGCACACAAAAACACGCACGCGCACACACTTGCATGTCCGTCTGTCTCTCTGTGATTTCTATTCGTAATCTAAGGAACTACTTATTTTCTATGTGGTTTTTTGCTAATTTGCCTCATGAAAAAGATAAGTAATAATACCAAGGTGCACAACCCTCAGGATTAATTTAGTATGGGTTTCTAGACTCGTTTTCTTGGAGCTATAATGGTCATATTTCTTGTCTAGGTGGTTTTTCACTTGCTTACCTCACATGCTTAATTAATAACACTCATGTTTACGTCTTCAAGATCTACGTAATGTGTGTGTGTGTGTGTAAAACTTTAGGTTTTTAGGTCCTTTCCTCTTAGAGTTACGGTGATTACACACATACACAGACACATAGACCAATAGACACGTTCTTTTATTATTATAGATTAGTGTCCTTCTTCCCAATGGTACAACAGTAAGTCTGCAGACTTAAAATGCCAGAAATTTGGTTTTGATACCTGTGATTGGCATAACACAGATAATCCATTCTATAGCTTAACGTGTGCTGAAAAACAAACGAAACAAGAATTATTAACTACTAACAATAAACATGCATTTAATTAAGTCGAATTCATTTAGAACACAAAGTATTTTGCAATTTATTAATTTTAAAGCTAAGATTAATTAATGTATAAAACAAGCTCAAAAGGAAACAGCCACCATTCACATTCTCTGCTCTGAAAATTTAAAATAAAAAGCATTTCATAGAACAGAAGTTCATTATGTCCATACAGAAGCGTCTAATACCTTTTTTCTATAGTTTAATCTCTAATTATCGAAATTAGAGGTAATACATCTGAGTATTCTCAATACAAAGAGATTTTATTTAGAATGTAGAAAATTAATTTTACTTTTCATTGCGAAACAATATTTTATTCGCATGCTGAAGGCTCGAAATAAATTTCGGGTTTAGTCTATCTTGTAATACGATTACGGATTTAACATTGGAGCCGTCTGACCTTCAGATGTATATAGAATTGAACATAATCACCACATCATATAGTATGTATTTGATTAAATTTTCTATTATTTTATTTTACCAGTTGAAGCTTATTGTTAGCGTATTTAGCTGTGGATCAAATGTATGACACATTATGCTGTTGTAAATGTTTTATGTTTGGTATTGTGGATTCATTATAACCGTCACCGTTAATACAACTACAGAAAAACACGTACCATCTAGTGGCATATCTTTAGTTGAAAAAGAAGGACAGAAACCTATACGATGTTTCTTCAACTTTAATGTTGGCATAACACTTATAACTGAACATCTTTTACAAACAATTATTAGCAAGATAAATCCTTTAGAAAAAGTGGACTGCACTCATTAAAATATGTAACCACATCTAAATAATCAGACTTGAGTCATCAAGCTCCAAACAATTCTAAGTCAGGGACAAGATTTGGGACCAAAATGTGGAGACAGTAAATACATTTAAGTAAACATTGTTAATTTATGTAATCTTGTAATTTGCTTCTATTTCTTCTGCATGTGTCAAAATTAGCCAGCTATTTTCTGACTGTTTTACACACAACTTTACGAATATGTGACAATTCTATTTTTTTACTGGCTAATGTTCTTTTTTTTATTTCTCTTAAGGTTGGAGCAAATGATCGTTTTACTTTGTCCCATGATCCATTAACCGCCACGATCATTATGGAATAGACATTTCTAGAACTGTTGTTCGTTAAATTTCGTAAGAGTTAAAGAGCTTAGGTTGTCAGTCAATTCGTTTATTTAGTCTTGTTTTCAGTTTCTCTTTGCTTTAGTAATACTGTGATAACTCTTTGTGATTTCGGAACTACACTAAAATCTTTGGTAGAACCTATTCGTATTGTGTACAAGTACATGCAAGTAGCCAAACTCCAACAAAATTTATTACTCTGTTTCAGGTTACACAAAAGCACTTATTATTCATTTCCGTGAAATAAATCTATGTCATTAAAACTTTATTTTATGAACTCATAGATCTTTGATTTAAACAAAATATTAACATCTGCATAGATTTGAAAATGTAATTTCGCATATATATATAAATATATATAATGAAATAAATAATAACTCTAATACTATGAATTACATTCATTTTTAATATGCAATTAAAATCAGCATCATAAAACAATGACGAACTTAATATAAAATAAGTATTAAAGAAATGTTGGAAGACTTACCATTGTTCAGTTGTCTCCTTACAGTCTTAGCGGATAATATCTGATAGATAGGATATCTCCAACACATTTTACAAGATATTACCACTAATATTAAACCTCATTTGCATATATACATATTTATTTCTTCTTTAATAATGTGTAAGAGCCAAAAAAAAAACATGTACAGAAGGATACATTGAATAAGATACTAAGATACTTATGTCTATATTTCTGTGAAACAAATATATGTACATATACCATCAATATTCTTAGTTTAGGAAATGAGAAATCTCTAATGTAAACAAATCATTAACGGATGCATAGGTTTTAAAACATAACATTTTGGGTGGTTATATCCAGATTTATTTTAACTGTAGGTTCAAATAACTATATGATATTAAAGAGACAAATTAGTATTTTGCCTAATCGTATACGTAAATACAATACCATGCAGTCGCAGATACAAGTCGTAGTGCCACTGCAACACCTCCTATGTCTTACGAAACACAGTGTAATGTAGTTATAGTTTGCCTCACACGTGGTGTATGAAGACAACGTACTATCTAGAGGAATTTAGCTGTTTTTGTTTTCACACGATGGGAAGATGTTGTATTGCTCAAAGTTTAGGATAGAAAAAAGTCTCATTAAAATAGTAATAACAGTAAAACCAACAAATGTCTCATCTTTTTTTTTCAAATATGTAATACCTACTAATAACAGTTACCAAAATGAAGTAATGCACACATTTATTGCCCGTTGAAAGTAATTATCAAAATATTCCACACCGGAATGATCAATAATAACTGTGTGCTTTATTTTATAAAAGCTTTTACAAGAAAAACTAACATGCACATATACCCTTGTGCAAATTAATTGAAACAAATGGTCATTTTACAATATTTTCAGCATGGCGGCCGGTGTAGGCTCGCTGGACTTGCTGATTTCCTTTAATAGTCATTTTTTCATACCTACGGCGTCATTAGGTGTGTTTTGCAGTACGGTCGATCTATTTTGAGGAATATTACGTCATTCGAAATTGCGTAAGAAGGGCAAGGAGACCAGTCAAAAAACAACTTCTTACCAACTCAAGGAAGAAAAAACGGTATCAATGGAGTCTGAAATACAAGAACTGGACGCAAGAACAATGAAGAAAGGTGTTATTCAGTAACGAGACTCATTTCTTCGTACAGGGTCAAAGAAGTCTGCATGTTCGCAGATCTCTATGTGAGAAACTTCGAGAATCTCACATCAATCAGTTCGTGAAACATCCCTTGAAAAAGATATTTTGGGGCTTTTTCAGCTACTATGGCGTCGGAGGCTTACATATCGTAGAAGGTATGATGCGAGGACCACAATACATCGAAGAGTCGTTCAAGAATTGAAAAAAAAGATTTCTAGATGGATCTGGAATTTTTCAGCAAGATCTGGCTCCGTGCCACACATCGAAACTTGTGAAGAATTTTAGGACTACAACGACTAACCTGGAAACTCTCCGGACTTAAATCCTATTAAAAATCTTTGGGCGATTTGTAAAAAAAGACTTCGGGGAAAAGACAATACTACGAAATATAAGCTAATTGAGTCCATAATTGAGGTGTGGTACTGCGATCCAAAAATTAATAAAGATTGCAGTCAACTCGTGGATTCGATTTCAAAGTGGATTAATGATCTTCTGAAAAATAAAGGCGGTTATATCATGTATTAATTTGTGAGTAATTTTTGGATTCTCAGAATTAAAACGCAAAAAAAAAATTAAAAAATTGTAATTTTTCGTCATGTTTCAATTAATTTGCACAAGGGTGTAAAACCTGTTCAAATTCAGCCTAAAGTGTCATTGGTAACAAAGAGAATTCAAAGTTAATGCACTTAAAATGATCATTATATGCCTTGCTGGCTTAATAAAACGTTTAATATATACATATGTATACGTAAGCCAGTTGTTTTTAGTAAGAGTCTATTCGTTTGTTTTGCTCGGTAACCAAATTATGACCCGATATTACTGTCCTCTGATTATGTTTTAATTGTGTTTGACATCAGTTACTTTATTCGTAAACCAAATATTTTAAATATGTTAATTTTTATAACTTGGGGCGTTTAACAAATATTAATACGTTACCAGATGAAACAGACTTTTATTTTTATTAAACTTACTAAAATTTATATTTACATGTTTTTACTAAACCTCAATTCGTCATTAGTGTTACGGCCCGGCATGGCCAGGTGGGTTAAGGCCTGCGACTCGTAATCTGAGGGTCGCGGGTTCGAATCCTGATCGCACCAAACATGCTCGCCCTTTCAGCAGTAGGGGTGTTATAATGCGACGGTCAATCCCACTATTCGTTGGTAAAAAAGTAGCCCAAGAGTTTGCGGTGGGTGGTGATGACTAGCTGCCTTCCCTCTAGTCTTACACTGCTAAATTAGGGACGGTTAGCGCAGATAGCCCTCGAGTAGCTTTGCGCGAAATTCAAAACAAACAAATAAACTTATTTCAGTTGTTACAAATTGGTATAAATTGTTACACACTTAGCCAAAATTCTTGCATACTGATCTATATTGTTTTCATTGTCTACATGTACACAATAGTTATTGAGTAAATGCCCAAGTAATAGCAGAAAGGTGGCATATGATCGAAGAAACTTGTTAAGAGTTGTTATTCTGGTCTATCTAACTTGTTTAGAGCATTTGTTCGTCAAGACACACATACATACCTGTTTTGCACAAATTGGTCTTTATTTGATATGATCTTTTTCGAAACAGATCAAACGTTTTGTTCGGACACTTTAGAGTCATGTTTCGTTGCGGGCCAGAAGTTATAGGGCTTCAGTTTTTTCGACTGTCCAGAAATGGCATGAAGTAAATTGATATTGTCAGAACAGTAGGGTACCTTTAGTCTACTGTATCTAGAATACAGTAGGGTACCTTTATTGTACTGTATCTAGAATCCTGAAACGTTATCGAATTAGAGGAAACGTTGCTCCAGAAAAGTTTACTGGTAAACACCAAAAATAAACCACTGCTTAATATTGTATTTTGATTAGGTTAACACGTTAAAGTCTCAAGATGCCTTGCAACACCTTACGACACGAATAGCATGAACACGTTCATTTCAGGGTATCCAAAAGAATAGTGAATATGAGACTGACCAAACAAGGTTATTTTAAAATTAGGGTTATCTGTAAACAGATGTTAACCAGAATTCACTGTCGTCACCGTTTTACTTTGGCAAGAGAGCAACCAACTAACAGTTAGAACACAGACAGCATGTCATCTTTTCAGATGAGCCCTGTTTTGAGTTTGTTGAAGCTTAAGATTGGATTCGTCTTCGTCGTTTGCCTGGAGATGTTGGAAGAATGTCTTTCCATAAGTAACACACAGGAAGTAGTGTAGTACATGTTTGGTATCTACTAAACAAAGTGGAAAAAATACTTTTTTTATTCTCTAGGAAAATGTCACTAGCGCCTCCTACAGGAATTGCGTCACATGTAGGTAATATTTTTGTCTTATGCTAGAGCAAGGTTTGGCAATAGCAATGTGTTCCATGATGGCAATGCTACCGCCACCTTGCATGTACTTCAAAGGATTATATTAACCAGGAGGACGTTACAAGATTGCCATGACCAACAAAGTCTCCAAATTGTAATTCCATTGGGAGCTCTTGGACAGAACTGAACCAGAACATTTCTAATCATAACCCTAAACCAGCTACTGCAGCATCTACTAGTGACAAGTTAGAATGAAATCACGATGGGTTACATCGGCAACCTCATCGCCAGCACGCCATTTAGCTTTGTGGAGATTGTTAGAGTACAAAAGAACTAACCAAGTACTAAATGTTTAATATAAACTGATATAAGGTTACAGACACTATTTATAATTACTTTTTTTTACATTTTGTCATTATACATGTTTTGGTAAGATTTTGTTGTGAGAAGTTAAATTTCTGAGTTACACATCATCTTTCGACAAGTGTCTGATAAAATTGTATGCTGTTGGAATAAATCGTTTAAAATTTTCATGGATTTTTCTCATTATACAAATTACGTATGTATATTTGTACTAAAACACACATTTCTCAGTTTGACGGCACTAAGTATGTTTGTATTTCATCTTAACGGCAATGATCTGATTTGTTATAATATATTAAAACATTTTGGCCAAAACTGTATATATACTAGCCGTCTCTAATTTTGAATGATATAGTAGAAGGAATGTAAAGTCAGACGAAATAATTGGGTTTAATTGTCACTTTTATGGCACACCTGCAACCCCAAAGTGTAGAGCGGGTCTTTGCGGCAACGAAATGCAAATATTAATTCAGACTAGTCATTCTGATTCCCATGGGAACGAAAATTGTATTATAAGTGAAATTGATGCTTATCTATTCAAAACACACTATAATAGATCATTTGATAGATGAAAACCTTGACTTTCTATACAGGTACTACATAATTAACTGTGTGTTTTTCTTATAGCAAAGCCACATAGGGCTATCTGCTCAGCCTACCGAGGGAATCGAATCGCTGATTTTAGCGTTGTAAATCCGGAGACATACCGCTGTACTAGCGTGAGGCGCATAATTAACTCTAAAAGATAATTATTAAATTCAGTTAGGGGAAAGTTTCCCCGTATAGACCATAACACATTTTAAAGTTAAATAACTAATTATATGAAATGGTTATAAAATATAAGCTAAATCAATTTATGTATCAAAATACATTTTTCATTTTCAATAATATGTTATATATTTTTTAATGTTGTGTTGGTTTTACAATGATATCAAAAATTAACAAATGACGTCAACGTCACGTGACAATCTGTCCACTGTTCTGTAGTTTACTATGTAAAAGACATAAAGCTGTGATGTTCAAAACATACTAATTATCCGTGCATTATTTCCTAATTTTTGTAATATATGAGGACAATCTTTCTCCATATGTCGTTTCAACAGTCCAATCACACAGAGAAATCCGTTATCTGATAAATGCATCAGTATGTATTCGTATGAAATAGCATGAATAAGAGTTTCGATTTTCAACTCTTGAGGTGTGACAGATGAATAAAGGTGAAAGCATTCATATCATATTGATATCGTTCACATGAAAATATTCCTAATCATTGTTCTGAGAGTAAGTAGCCCTCACACTAACAATTATATCTACTTATTTCTAACCTGCCCCTGGACCCTGGAGCAGGGATCATGAATCCCTTTGAAAAACTTGCTTTGTGCAACACCACCACTTTTTGAATATATTCACTCATTGACCAATGGAAAATGGCATCGTTCTTATTGTAGTTGTGAAGGTTCACACACGCGAGTATCATCATATATTCCCATATTGTCCGGTTAGGTACTGTTTATATAGTTTTCTGCAGTTGGTCTTTCTTTCCTATGTATGTAGTGGAAGCATATACATTCCTTATTGCATTATGAAACTGAAATTGTTGTACGATGGTAGTGTGAAAATCTGCACTCGAAATAAATTTTATTCGATACGACGCGTTTTACAAATTATCATTGGATTCTTGGAGTTCCACATTTTCATCTGAACAACGTGAATTTGAAAAGCTCATATTGTTTATAACCAGACGTAAAGAATTGTAAAATAAATCAAACTAACACCACAAAGACACTGAAAAAATGACCTTTATTTCACAAGACAAGTGATATGTCTTCTTGATCATTGATGAAGGTTGTCTGAAGTATATTGTCAGCCATTTTGAATATTCACGTACAGTTTAAATACATCGCATTTGCAACGAAGTTGATGTGCAACACTTGAAATGATGAATCGAATTCAGTGTGCAATAATCTATATTCGGGATAAATGAATACTATCCATTAATTTGGTTTCATGCGTAACATGTGTTTGTGTTATCCATATTTTTTTGCGAAACTGAATAAAGTCTTGAAAATGTTGTTTTTTTTTACTTTTATTAATTCTGTTCTTAGCAGGTGGTTATTGCACAGCTAATAAAAAACCTGTTAAAACAATGGTAGTGATAGAACGTTACACTGCTAGAAAGATATTTTTTCTAGGTAAAACGGAAAATTCATTTAAAATACAAATTAGGAGAGGCTGTACGACCTACACAAGACACTTTACGTATTATGATAAAAGTGTATCAGTTCTGATAATTTAATTTATACGGATATTTACGGTTGAGAGTACAGGAACTCGATATTTGAGTTTCACATCAGCCAAATCAAGAAATCCATTAAATAATTAGCCGTTATCGAACGTGTAATCTTGTTAACACGCTCTCTATAATTTATATTTGTTCAAATCTAGTGGGATAAAACTAAACACTGAAGCAAGCTTAAAATGTTAATCCATAATTTAATATCTGGTGAAAAGAATAACCTCTGGTGTTACAATCTAGAAATGGCGTGTCTTCTCTCGGATGTCCATCAATGTAACTTGCTTACTTTTGATATTCTGACTTGCTTATTGTATACCCATGCAGAATTAGCTAAAACGTCTTTAAACACTGATAAATTCATAAGTATTCCGCTATCAACGTCCATTCATAATACGTTGTAACTGTACACCTTGGAATGCTATTATCTTTGCCTTCTGATTAATTTCTATAAAAGTATAATTTTTTTTCACATTACTTTTAAATAAGTAATTGTGAAGTGAATTAAAATCATATTTATAACAGGCTATAAAAATAGGAATAGAAAGTAATAAATAGAAACGAATACTCAGGTAGCTCAAAGAACAACTTTGCGCAAAATAAAATAACTTATTCTCTTGGTAATGTTGAAGTTATTCAACGTTTCTACGCTAATCTTTGAGAGACAAAAGTTTATGTTAAAAATAAAACACTTTGCTAAAAAGCTAGATAAAAATATTTCGAGATTTTTTATATTATGTTATGTTTTATATTTTTTATATTATAAGGTAAACTGTATTACTTCATAACTTTGGAAAAATATCAGTGACTGGTATCCAGGTTGTATAACTTTGCGTTAGTGGTTTATTAAATGTTATTTTGAGTACATGTTCACGGATAGCTATCAATTAAAAATAACATATCATGTATACTGGTAAAACAACGCTAGAGTAATAAAGTATTAAGAAAGAGACAAAGTAATTAACCCTCAAAATCAAAAGCATTAAATGTAATCTCTCTTCCAGTATCTCAATATATTTTGCGTTTTAACAAACAACCTGAACTTTCCTTTTAGATCGAATGAGGACTGAAAACCACCAGTTTGTTTACTTGTAATTACTTGTTTACTTGTTTAAATTCAAATCAAACAAAGAAACAAATTAATCAATATGTATATATATGTGCATTTTTTTAATTTTTAATAGGATTACTGCAAGTGTAAAACATAATACAGTATAATAAAAAGGGATTTCAATAATTTATAGGACAATAATCCTAATATATGTTAGGGTTATACATTGCTGGCCAATATCTTAAGGCCAATGAACATAAAGAAAAAAACATGCATTTTGCGTTGTTTGACTCAACCATATATTTGAGTAGAGTTTCAAAAGATGAAAATAAGAAAAGGGAAAATAAAAATAAAAAACTTTTTTAGCATTTAATAGGGAAAATGTGAACACTATGAAATTAGCCTAAATACTAGCTGGTCAAAAGTTTAAGGACATACTGAAACGAAGCGTTAATCGGTAAACACGTAACGAAATTTAGTCATTTGTGTTCAAGCATTAGCTTTGTCATCATCTCCTACTGACATCTCCTGTGTTACATTGGGTAAAAACATGACAAAGGCTAAAAAGTTGACAGAGTTTAAACGTGGCAGAATTGTCGAGATGCAAAAACAAGGTCTCTCTAAACGTGCCATCGTTGGTGAGATTAGACGAAGTAAAATTGCTGTTGCAAATGTCTTAAAAGAACCCGAGGAATACGGAACGAGAATTTCAAGCGGTCCTGCCACTTGTCACACCACAAAACAGCTCGAATAAACTTTGCTGAGAATCTCCAATCATGGGACGTAGAAAAGTGGACAACGGTTTTGTTCTCTGATGAGAAAAAAATTTAACCTGAATGGTCGAGATGGGTTCCAACGTTATTGGCACGATAAGGATATTCCACCGGAGACATTTTTACACGACATAGTGGAGAAGGTTCCATCATGATCTGGGGTGCTTTCTTCTTGCATGGAACAATGGAGCTTCAGGTTATACAAGGGTGTCAAACAGCGGCTCGCTACATTGGCATGTTGGAGAGAGCATCCTTATTGACTGAAGGCTCTCGCTTATGTGGAAATGACTGTATATTTCAGCAGGACAACGCTGCAATCCACAATGCCCGCAGAACAACGGACTTTTTCACGGCGAATAACGTGATTCGTTTGGACCATCCAGCGTGTTCGCTCGAACTGAACCCTATTGAAAGTGTTTGAGAGTGGATGGCAAGGGAAGTCTATAGAAATGGACGTCAATTCCAAACAGTGTATGATCTTCGTGAAGTCATCTTCACCACTTGGAATAACATTCCAGCCAGCTTTCTGCAAACTCTTATATCGACCATGCCAAAGCGAATGTTTGCAATTATTCTCAATGACAGCCGTGCAACTCACTACTGAGACCTCTTGTTGGGCATTCCTACCCTGTTTAGAACTTATTTTTGGTATGGTCTTAAACTTTTGACCAGCTAGTATTTAGACTAATTTCATAGTGTTTACATTTTCCATATTAAATACTAAAGTTTTTTATGTTTCCTTTTCTTATTTTAATCTTTCGAAGCTCTACGCAAATCAGTGGTTGAGTCTAACAACGCAAAATGCATATTTTTTCTTTATGTTCATTGGCCTAAAGATTTTGGCCAGCAGTGTGTATATTGAAGGATTAAAGATCGATTGGCCACATGCAGCATCTGGAGCGATGAATATGTAGGTCCAGCATTTGTTCTTATCCTCTAGTGGCTCAGCGGTAAGTCTAAGAACTTATAACGCAAAAAATCGTGTTTCGGTAACAGCGGTGAATAAGGCATAATAATCCATTACGTAGGTTTGTGTTTAACAGCAGACAGACTTAAACGTCTAGTTACCACAGTATATACATATATATATATATTCATAGCATTGCACTCTCAGACCGTGTGTATGTTAAAAATGATGACAATCAAATCTCATTATTCAGACAGACAAGATAACTTAAGAGTTGATGTTTGGTGTTGTTGGCCATCTACCTTTCTTCTAGTTTACCAGTTCAAAATTGGGAACGGATTGAATAGTTTGTTTGTTTTTTTTAAACTTCGCGCAAAGCTACACAAGGGCTATCTGTGCTAGCCGTCCCTAATTTGGCAGTGTAAGACTAGAGGGAAGACAGCTAGTTATCACCACCCACCGCAAACTCTTGGGCTACTCTTTTTTTTAACGAATAGTGGGATTGACAGTCGCATTATAACGCCCCCACTGCTGAAAGGGCGAGCATGTTTGGTGCGACTGGGATTCAAATCCGCGATCCTCAGATTACGAATCGAATGCCTTAACCCACCTGGCCATGCCAGGCCGGCTTGAGTAGCCTTATGAGAATATACGAAAACGAACAAGTGAAAATAAAGACTGATAATGTTTAACAAGTCGTTTCTTTTTTAATGATATTATTATTTTAAATATAGAGGTCTCTTTTCAATCACTTTGAAGTTGAAGTGAGTTATTTCCACGTATGTTGTATAATGGCTCAATTAGACCAAGCACTTATTCTGAATATTGCCAGAAGTTGATGGCTCTCTGTTTATTTAATAACACATAATAATACCCTCAGATGTAGAAATTAACGTTTGTTTGTAGGTAATAAAACTCGTGTCATGCCTATCTATTTATTGTTTAAAACTTGGCTGGTTATTGCTATCAACTCATGGTAGTGTTATGGTTACACAGCACGATCGATACAAAGAACGTACGTCAAAGGATTCTACTTTAAAAGCTGATGTGACAATGTAATTATAACTGTCGCCAGATGCTAGTATTAGAACATACTTTATTTATATAATGGAATATGACAAACATCTTTAAACGATAAAGAATTTAGTGGTAAACACTACAATAAGCCTAACTCTAATAATTCAATATAGCCACTGTTATTAGTTGTTTATAAATTTAAAAAAAAACACCTTGTCACATTGTGTTACTGAGACATTACTAAAATTTATTGGATTTATCTTTATTAGATAAATGTACTATAAGAACTTTTAAGTTTCTAAATATAATACATCAAGTTTCATTGCAAACTACATTCTAAGGGAGCAACATTTTAGATGTGATATTCACAACAATAATTTTTGTATTATTAGTATATGGATTTTCAAGGTAAAGACTCACCAAAAAAATATCTTTCATATTGGTTCTGAAAAATTTTGTCGATTGGATGTTTCACTTCCTCAGTTTTTGTTGTGAACCATGTTAGTCTTTGAAACTTGTTAGATAAGGATTTCAAATATCTACCTTTTGTACGTGTTGTCAACTAAAACTGTATTTAAAACGAAAGCTTTAGCGAAAGTAATAACAAAATTATTACAAATATAGTATCTTTGTTTCCACTGAGAAATCTTTTGAACTCAACAACGAAGGAAAATTCTACTAGATGAAATTCACTATCTGGGATATGTGGTTGAAATTGTTGCATTGATTGTTCATGCTCCTCCCCCAAAACAATAACAACAACAACATGCAAACCCAACAACAACACTGAAAATAATTTAGCTATTCCTCTTTTGACACATACTGGAAGTAATGAGCTAAATATGTCATTTGTTTTGTATACGTGTTTTTTATGAAGATATTTTAGAATATGCCGAGAAGAATAATCTTGTAGGAACTTCCAAATATGTTACATAGAGCAGGTGGACATTTTATTGGTGATTTTTGTGTTGCTGTTGTAAACAAAAAAACACAACTAAGAATTACAACATAAACAAAACGACAGAGAGGTTCAACCAATCTTAACAGCTTCAGTTGTAATTATTCTGCACTGGAGACACACCACTACAGAGTGCCACACAAATACCGCGTCCTCTGGTGACAATATGTGGACGAATGACGTCATAATTTTCGACTACCACTTCCCGAGGCCGATACTCTGTGACGCCTTCTGGTGTTGCTTTTAAAGTGTAGGAATAACTATTAGCTATTTATGCGCTGGTTTTACGCTGAGGCAAAATATTGCCAACAAACCTCGATACGTGTAAAGGAAATATAATTTAAAAAACAAAACAAAGGCTCTTATTTGTGTGTTTGCGGTAATAGCAATAAATTAAAAGTGGTTATGATTTAAATTTTTGCTTCAGGAGGCTTTGCGAACTTTTATATAAGTGCCTAATAAACATTATTTCTTTGACTCAGTCTGTCTAATTACAAAATTTTGATGCAAACTCACGCTTTTCTGCTCGAACATTTTAAATGATTAAACTGGAATTTTCGGCTTGAGCGTCGTCTTGTGTCTAGTGAACCAGCCAACAGAACCCGTCAACACAATAACTTTGTTACTTTAAATAAAAAAGTATTAAAGAAACAGCAAAGAGCAGTAAGAAATGCTAACTCGTATTATTTTCTGTTGTTAATAGTGCTGAATTTATTTACCTCTGCATATAACACTTCCTTACACTGATGTTATTTATAAAATCAATACAATTCAACGCATACATGTGACAGATTAAACACTACTATGTTAAACTGTTGACAACTGATGACATCCGCAACTAAATAGAACTGACTCAATAAACTACCAGAAAACGAAGACTGACGTAACAGATTCGGTAAGGTTCATTTTCTGACAGTCTTCATTATTTCATGTACGAAATTTCATTTTTGGTTTACTTTTAACACATCTGGAGCAAAAGTGGCGGTTGAGAACGGTAAGTGAGAGATATTTAAATAAAACAAAATACTAGTAATACAATAAAACAATGAAAACTAGTGGCTTTGCATATTTTAATAAAAACAATTATATATTAAAAAACTGGTTAACTCTGTCTTCTCATTCAATAGCTCTGTTTCATATGAAAAGTAGTTGAAATTAACCAATACATGAGAAATGATAGAGTAACATAGTTATTTCACGAAACATGACAAATACTTATCAGCCCACGAAACATAGCAACGTGACTTTAATTTGAGGATCGTTTCAGTGGCTTATTGGTTTGAAGATGTCTTGTTTATGACATTAAATATTTGAGCCAAATAAAGTATTTTATTAATTGAAAATTAGCTAATCATTTGTTTTTGACGTTTATCGTATAATAACGGACGAAAGACTTTCCGAATTATGTATTCCATATTTTTATAATAATTTCAAACTGAAATATAAATTTAACTTTCGATACATTTAATGTTAAAATTTGCTTATTGTTATTTCACTTTTTACCCTTAAAAGGGGACTTAGCATGGCAAAGTAGTTAGTGAGCTTTACTCGCAGTCTGAGGGTTGCGGGCTAGAATCTCCGTCCTATCAAACATGCTCGCTCATTCAACCATGTGAGCATTATAATGTAACGATCAGCCCCACTATTCGTTGGTAAAAGAGTAGCCTAAGAGGTGGATATTGATGACTATCTGCTTTCTTTCTAGTGTTTCACTGCTAAATTAGGAATAATTAGCGTCGATAGCCCTCTCGTAGCTTCTTGCGAAATTCAAAACAAACCAAACCTAAAAAGGGTTGCCTTTTTCTCTTTGTTTTTGTTCGTAAATATTTTATTACTAAGAGTGCTAACAGTTACTTGGAGTTTCAATGTTGTAATAACTCTAGTATATTTTAACTCGTACTTGAAATTAATAAAGTATTTACTTTAAAGGTTAAACTTTGTAATGATCGAATATTGCAGTCTTCTGGTCTGTTGTACAACATGTGGTGCAAAAATATAGTTTTATAATATTCTACAGTGAGCCAGCAAACAAGAGATAACTCATTGTTCTTACATTTTCACGCATAAAAGATCAAACAGATTCTCTACGTGATGATTGGATTTCATGATTTTTCGACTTTCAAGCTTTACTGGTTAAGAAACTTCTTTAAACAAAACACCACACTACTGACTTTCGCATTTCTCTCTTTCTCTGTGTGTTGTTACATATTATAATTTTTCCTGGACAGGCCTTGGATTTATTATGTTACGCATTACGATATCAAATAGACGGAAATTTTAATTTAGACGTTGAATGAATGTCGATAAGTATCAAATTTATGATATTTGCCAATAAGATTGGTGCACACAGTTTTCTTTCTTAACACAATTATATTTTAATACACAAACAACAATACAATTTATAATAACGGTTATTATAAGTAGTTAATATAAATAATGATCTATATACAAAAAGATTTACGGGCTCGACATGGTTAAGCGTGGTAAGGCGTCCGACTCGTAATCCGAGGGTTGCGGGTTCGAATCCCGGTCGCACCAAGCGTGCTCGCCCTTTCAGCCGTGGGGGCGTTATAATGTTACCATCAATCCCACTATTCGTTGGTAAAAGTGTAGCCCAAGAGTTTGCGGTGGGTGATGATGACTAGCTGTCTTCCCTCTAGTCTTACACTGCTAAATTAGGGACGGCTAGTGCAGATAACCTTCGAGTAGCTTTGTGCGAAAATTCAAAACAAACAAAAAAACAAAAAGATTTATTAACTTACAAACAATACTGAGTCTTCTATCTGATGTGGAATTGAATATTTTATCGACGGTTGACAATGAAGAAATTAGTTTCGAGTTACTCTATTCTTGGCTGGTCTCATGCTGTTTACAAACCAACTTTTCATAGACAAAAATATCCAATGTCTTTGTAGAAATACTAACGTCTAAAGTTAATTCTCTAAAATTAAACGATTTATTATGTTCAAAATCTATAAATAGCCCTGTCCAAATATTTGTAGTTTTCCGATTAGTAAGCATTAATCACAGTTATAGCTTCCAAGGTTTATAGTATACTAACAGTAGCAAACCAACACTATAAAATTATCTATCGACGATTCTATTTATAAACGTTAAGGCGAGGTTCTAGATATTTCAGTTAGCCTAACAATACGCTAATGGTTTCGTAAAGCACATATCATTGATTCTTATACTCGAGTATCTTTTACAAATTTAAAGAATATACGAGAATTTTGCAATACACATTCAACAGTGCACGTTACATACATTTCTAAATATATAGTTAACTGTAAGAAATATTGATATTGAAATAAATGTTTAATAAAAAAACTCCATTACAGTATAATTGTGTATATGTTCATTCCATGCCACTGTTGTGATTTAATGAAACAAGCTGTAGCAAATTTCGTTCATTCGTTTCATAACTCGAAGTATTCTCGTAATATTTCAATATAGCTAAGAATCGAATTTCTTGGTTGTGAATTCCATGGAATGTAGCTTTTAAAGTTAACACAAACACAAAATAACTAATAATTATAATATTTTCATAGTATTTAAAAATAAGGTATTTGTATTATTACATACATGTAAGCCCAAGGAGCTGAAATACTTTTCTACGTTCAGGAATCTATATACAGCAGGTTTCATCATTGGTTCGCTTTACATCATCACCAGCGGCGTTTAGCATTTAGTAAAAATTAGTATTTTATTGCAGCAGTCTTGATATAGACTCACAACATTCTGCCTCTTCAGAGTATAACATAACTGTAGAGTTCTGCCTCTTCAGAGTACAACATAACTGTAGAGTAAAGCTCAAGTTTTATTCAACAACTGAAACAAAAAAAAATGTTAGGAAGGTTAGATTTTCATGAACTACAGGAGCAGCACAACAGAAAGCGAAATAATGATAGTCAAAGGCTCCACATGCCTTCCTTTAGCAACGGAAAAATCTTTCCTTGAAGTCATGTTACTATACAAAAAGCTCCAATGCCAATAAAGTAAATGTAATTTCAAGAGGAAAAGTTTCATTAATTTTATAATAGTTTCTACATAAGGATTAGCTACGTTAGTTGTACAGCACAATAAAACCTAAGCGTCATGGTAATCTCAGCTGCAATGATGAGCTAAAATATTTGTTCAAACTTTCATTTTGTGCTTAATTTTTCAGCTTTTCAGTTCTCAGTCATTATTTTTTACCCACTAAATGCACATCAGGACAACAATAACAGTATGTTGATTATTGACTGAACTGTACCTGTGCATTTGCTTAAAACAAAGCTGGAAAATGGCAGTGAACGGAGTATTCTATGAACGTGTTTCTTTCGAACTTGCTTTTTTATGTTTTGATATTGTACAATAACGAAATTTGTATTACCTGCTTCAGAACATTTAATCACGATATTTGTAAATTGGTTTGTTGACACAATTTTTTCTTTGAGAAGACGTTTAACAGTGAAGATTGTAATTGTTTGTACAGTGTTTAGGTATGTATATAATCAATTTAAATTACTTCTGGAACTGCAAATTTTGTTCATGGTAACTTTTCAAAAAGTAACAACAATAATGAGATATATGATTTTGTTTAACAAAATGGGGGAGTTTCTCAATGATAGAATTCTGGTATACAATTAATAATTTTAAATTATTTTCTATTGTTATGAATTCTGTGTTATGAAGATAAAAATAAATGCTGATTAAAACGATTCTTTTTGAGTCAAGTGTTAGGTTAAGTAATTTCAACGTCTTTGTTACATGTTTTGGTCATAGCTAAAATAATATATATAATGTAAGAATGTTTTAACATGTATTATATTAAAAGCATGACAGATGTATCGTTTGTTTCAATAAAAAAGGTTAATAGTATCTAGTCTAGTTCTGGTTACAAATTCCTATTTTAATAAAGATAATCAAACCCCGATAAGCGTTACAGTTGAGGTAAAACGTGTTTGCCATTGACAATCTATGTTTGCTGTGCCTAACAATTCAAAGATGAGCAAAAGCTTAGATACAACTGAATATTTAATTTCACGTTCAGAATGTTGAATGGAACTTTTCTCTCATTTTAAAATTATCAAACGATAAAGTCAGACATTAGGTGATCTGTTTGGAACTATTTATAATTCATTTTTATTTTTCCTATCTCGTCAACAATATATTTGAAATTCTGTCATGACTTTGTTCTCAGTATTGCTAGGAATGTTGGTAATGTCTATCTATTTACTTACCCTCACTCTCTCTCTCTCTCTATATATATATATATATACACCAAAAGCTTAATTACACAAGAGCACGTTTTTACTGTAAGAAGAAAACAAATGTTCAATTACATTAGTCTGTTCTGTGGTTCAACAGTAGGAAAACTGTAGCTACTCTCGAAGCTCAGCCATTTATATTTTCATCTCTTTCGTTGTCAAGGTAACACCTAAAAATGTTTGCCTGGAATGTAATTTTCCAGAGAACTAAATTGTTTTGGAATGTACAAAGGCTAACAAAGACTTGTATAGAAAACAAAAATAATAAAGCAGCTAAAACACAAAAATGATAATTGCCCATTATAAATTCTGACATCTTAATTATTTTTGGAATCTCTGTTACACCTTTGGAATAATGTTGGCGTCACTATATCTTCGTTGGCGAGTTAGTTACCTAACGTTCACTGAATATTTGAGAGTTGCAGTAAACGTTTTAACAGTTGGATTTTTAATAATGGGTAAAACAAGATACGTATATTTAAATGACTGGTGTAAACTCCTTCAACGATTTTGAAACATAAAGAAAAAATTTCATATTTATCCACTTATTTTGTAAGGACGAGGCTTCACAAAAACCAAAATGTAATCACTCAATAATGTTTTTCCCTTTTACCGCTTTATTCCAGTAGATTGTTTGTTTATTTGAATTAAGCACAAAACTACATAATTGGCTCTTTGTGGTCTGCCCGCTACGGGTATCGAAAACCGGTTTTTAGCGGTGTAAGTCTACAGACATACCGCTATGCCACTGGAGGGTTATTCCAGTAGATCAAGTAATATTTAATATACCGGAATAAACCCAATGTTACTAAACGTCTTATATTTCTTGCAAATACGGATTTTGTCTTGATTATTGCTGAGCAACAACAACAAAAAGACCTTCAGTGGCACAGCAGTGTTTCTACGGACTTATACTGCTAGAAACCGGATTTCGATACCCGGTGTGAGCACAGCACAGATAGTCCTTTGTGTAGCTATGTGCTTGACTGCATAAAAAAAAACTGAACAAAAATTCAGTAATTCTTGGTTAATAAGCACACTGATAACGTACGTCTTCAAACAAAGCAAATGATAAAAATTAATGAATAATGGATCTTTGATATTTTAGTCCATATAAACAATGCCTAAACATTAATATATTTTAGGTTAGTTAAGAATCATTTCATTTTTGATGTTTCGTCTTTCTTTAAAGTCCAACAGTCAGCATAAATTACTCAAGAAATATTGTAAAATAAATCGAATGTACTTTTTGAATAGAAACAAGAATCTTCGAATAAGTTTCCTATAGAAAAATAGTAATGGCTTACGAGTTAATCTTAACTAGTATTCCAGTGGACTTTTGCAATACGATAGTCGGTAATCCAAAGAAGATTAGCTGGTATGGGTATTCAAGCAAAGTAGAAAACAACGTTTTGACCTTCAAAGATGATCTAAAAAGGTCTAAACGTTGTTCTGTACTTTATTTTAATAAAAGTTTAATAGTCTTACCAGTCGTCTTGCGATACATTTTTATTTCAAGTGGGTTTCTCATCATCACGAAAGAAGATAAGTATGTTTTGCAGGTTTAGTAGAATGTGGATTTCTATGGAGATAAAAACAAAGCATATACTATTGGTGGCCAAAAGCGAGTTAATTTTCCTAGCCTTTTAAATTTTTTATGATTAATTTTAAGTAATATATATACAGGATGAATTGGACTCCCGCTAGTAGAGCGGTAAGTCTACGGATTTACAATGCTACAAGCAAAGGTTCGATTGCTCTCGGTGGGCTCGGCAAATAGCCCACTGTGGCTTTGCTATAAGGAAACACACACATAGGATGAATTATATAAAATTTTTAATAAATTCAATAAAACGTCCAAAATTATATCTATTTTAGAATTCTTTAAGCAAAATAATTCACAAGGGAATTCGCAACATTTTCGATTTCATTATGAAAAAGTAATTGTATGAATGGTAATAAATACAGTATCATTATGAAGAAGTAATTGTATGAATGGTAATAAATACAGTATCATTATGAAGAAGTAATTGTATGAAGGGTAATAAATACAGTATCATTATGAAAAAGTAATTGTATGAATGGTAATAAATACAGTATCATTATGAAGAAGTAATTGTATGAATGGTAATAAATACAGTATCATTATGAAGAAGTAATTGTATGAATGGTAATAAATACAGTATCATTATGAAGAAGTAATTGTATGAATGGTAATAAATACAGTATAGTACCGACAAAACTACCGATCTATTTCTTATAGTTATTTGTGTATTATTAATATATTTTTAAGGTTGTATTTGTATCCATCTGATGAATGTAATATGCAAGTGAACCGTTACATACAATAAACCAGTCACTAGAGGAGAAGAATCTATACACATGTAAATAAAATTTATACTTGGACACTAATAAAATTTTACTTTTGATCTATCTTCAAATTATTTTAAAAAGAGAAACATGTAAGTGGTAAAAATAACTTCAGAATGAGCTCAAACACCTAATCAGCATTTTCAGGACTGTTACAAAAATAAAGTTGAACACAATACAGCTTTCCAGTTAATAATAATAACGTTGAACACAATACAGCTTTCCAGTTAATAATAATAAAGTTGAGCACAATACAGCTTTCCAGTTAATAATAATAAAGTTGAACACAATACAGCTTTCCAGTTAATAATAATAAAGTTGAACACAATACAGCTTTCTAGGTAATAATAATAAAGTTGAACACAATACAGCTTTCCAGTTAATAATAATAAAGTTGAACACAATACAGCTTTCCAGTTAATAATAACAAAGTTGAACACAATACAGCTATCCAGTTAATAATAATAAAGTTCGAAATAACCCAACTTTCAAGTTAATAATAATAAAATTGAATACAATACAGCGTTTCAGTTAATAATGATAAAGCTGAACACAATACAACTTTACAATTAATAATAATAAAGTTGAACACAATAAAGTTTTCCAGTTAAGAATAATAACGTTGAATACAGTACAGCTTCCCAGTTAATAATAGTAAACTTAAATATAGCATAATATTCCTGTTAATATATGGTAAAGCTGAGCACAATATAACTTTCCATTTAACAGCGGTAAAGTTAGCCATGACACAAGTTTTATAAACCAGAAACTTTTCTCTACAATCTTAGTTATAAATGACAAACTACATTAGTAGTTAAATATGAAAGTGTACATAACGCTACTGTATTACAATAATTATTCATAGAAATATTTATATAATGCAAAGACACACACACAGCTAGTAAAGTAAATAAAGAAACGAAAACATTTTTATTGATGAAAATATTCTAACTCTGAAATTAACACCTGAGTCACAATACATCCATCCATTCTAGACAAATGAATAAAGTAATAAAATAAACACAATCTCGAAATTAAAAACAACTCTATATGGGTTGTTTTGAATTTCGCGCAAAGCTAATTTAGCAATGTAAGACTAGAGGGAAGGCAACTAGTTATCACCACCCACAGCCAACTCTTGCGCTACTCTTTTACCACCTAATAGTGGGATTGACCATGACATTATAACGCCCACACGGCTTAAAGAACGAGCAGGTTTGGTGTGGCAGGAATTAGAACCCGCGGCCCTCGGATTACTAGTCAAGCACCTTAGTCACCCTGCCATGCCAGAATGAGTACAATAGAAAATGCTATAACAATTAGAGATTGACGTAGGCATAGCCTTTCAACCGTGTCGGCGTTATAATGTTATGGTCAATCCCAGTATTAGTTGGTTAAAGAGTAGCCCAAGAGTTGGCGGTGGGTGGTGATGACTAGCGGCCTTCCCTCTAGTCTTACACTGCTAAATTAGGGACGGCTAGCACAGATAGCCGTTGTGTAGCTTTGCGACGGAATTAAAAAAGCAAACAAATTATGTCTTTAAGTTCTTTAGTTATCCTAATTGATCCAAATCTTAACAGAAACAAGTTATCTGCTAGTTTATATTTTTGATCCCTCTTATATTCTTTATTATATTTATTTTACTAATTGTCCGATACAATGTTTTTCACTCGCATACTTAACAAATTAATCAAACTATTATTAAAATATTTTTTGGCTCAAGGAAGCAATACATGATATATAATTGCAATCCAAAGTAGATGACTAATTGCCAAACATAATTTAAATCAAATTTGTTACTTGCAATAGAATAACTTAAGTGTGATTTGGAGAGCGTACTTATACATCTGTACATGAAAAACAAAACAAAATATGACTTAAATTCCCCCTACCCGTCCAGTGGCACAGCGGAATGTCTGCGAATATATATATATCCGTGGTCGACGTAGCACTCATAGCCCTTTGTGTAGCTTTACGCTTAATAAGGAACGCCGTCAAGGTATACTTTCAAGACTAATTAAATATACATTTTATTTTATAATAAATTAACTTAATGAAAAACTCAGTTGCGTAAAACTAGAATAAGGAACAAACCTTCAAGGTAGTGGCCCAATATCGGCATACCTATGACAATATGAACATGTTTAAAGAAATTGTTTTTATGAACATGAACCTTTGGTGGTAGAAAAAGAGTTCTCATAACAGCACGACTTTTTTTTTTACATTACTAACTATGGACAGATAAAGTATGTTCAGACAATTACTAAGGATTCATTTAACTCCTTATTGCGTTATTTGACGGTAAATCCTTATTAGGAAGCATATAAAAGACCCTTTTATAAGTACTGTTCATTACTGTTAACTTATTGTCTAAAATGTAGATAAACTTGCAGTTTCCTTTCACATAACATAACGTTTTGGCTCAACATGGGACCTATTGGTCCATCTTGGCGGCTCCACGCTCTAAACTAAATTAACTTTAATAAACTTAAAGCTAGTTCTTATCATTCATATACTTATCAAGTTTTTCTTAACCTCACTCAAATCTCTTGCTTCTACAACATCTGAAGGCAACCCACGCTAAAGGCTAACCATCCTGTTAGAAAAATAAAATTGTCTTAACTTAAGATGACTCCTACCCTGCCAAAATTTATATCTGTGTCTCCTATTCCTAACATTCTCACTGTTAAATATGAAAAACGATGATGCATCAGCCTTATCAGTTATCTTACAAACCTGAATCAGACAACCCCTAACTCTTCTTTCTTCAACAGAAGACAATTTGAAAGATTTCATCCTCTTCTTATATGACAACCCCTCCATCCTAGGCTCCATTCCACTAACCCTTCTTTGAACTCTTTACAACAATTCGCTGTTTTTCCTAAGGTAAGAAGTCCAAGACTGAACATAATATTCCAAACGTGGCCTAATTATTAACCTATACAATGAAATTATAAACTCTTAGATTCGTAATTAGTATTTCTGTAGATACAATCGAAAATATTTGCTTTACCACTAGCAACAGCACATTACTTGGATGGGTTCAGAGACTGATCAATTATTATACAAAGATATCTTTCTTTCGTGACATTATTAAGGTTATTCAGATAGAAATTATAATTATAATTCAAATTATAATAACAGATATGCATTATCGTGTATCTATTATAATGAAAAGTTTGCGCAACTCATTAAATAATTTACAGTTACGGCAGAAAGTGTTTGTACCTCTGCGTCCCGAGTGGTGTTTTTGCTCATAACTTAAAAAGTATCAAGAGTAGGCTAATAGAAGTATGATATATTATAAATATTATACTAACACACATCTACATAAATTTTTATGTAAATTAAAAGACAAATAAACTTTTTATAAACAAATAACCAAAAATAGGAGGAGCAGAAAGGGTTCGTACATTTCAGAACGTGTGAAAAAACTGATATTCCCGTAGAAATTTTGTTTAGTTTGGCGAATAAACTACATTATACCATTCCAGAACTAGACACTGGGTTCATAATTATTGAAATTTAGCCAGCAAAAAATGTACTTCCGATAATTTAGCGCCATCTCTGTCATTATCTGGTCATCACGGCGAACAAGAAACAACTATCCACTGATTTTAAAAAACCGAATTATTGTAAAATACAAGTCTCGTGTGTCTCTTTCCGGTATTGCTACACAACTTAATGTGCCAAAATCTACTGTTCAAAGCATAATTGCCAAGTTCAAGCTTACAGGATCAACTGCTAACCTCCCTCGTTCCGGACGCCCCACCAAAATTCCAGAGAGAACCAAGAGGAAGGTTCTCAGAAACGTTAGTAGGAACCCTTGTTTAACACGTAATGACATACAGAAACTGGTAAGGAAACTGGGGTTGAAGTAAGCACCTCTACAGTTACGAACATGTTACGCTCTTCTGGGTTCAGAGCATGTCACCCTCGTAGAACTCCATACTTAAAGCCTGTTCATTTAGAAACACGATTGAGGTATGCAAGAAAGCATGTAGATAAACCCTTTACCTATTGGAAGAGTATTCTTTGGTCAGACGAGATTGAAATCGAGCTTTTCGGCCACAGTGATGTTTGCTATATTTCCCGTGAAAACGGGGAACGAAATCTTCCAACGAACACCGTTCCTACAGTTAAACACGGAGATGGCTCGATCATGCTCTGGGTTCCTTCAGCTCTTTTGGTGTAGGCAGTCTTTACCGCGTTAACGGAATCGTGAGAAAAGAAGAGTACGTTGATATATTAAGCATTTATATCAAGAATGATGCTCGAAACTTGCGGCTTGGATCGTTGGAGGCCTTCTGTAAATAAGAATGGAAGAAAATACCAGTCGAATACTGTCAAACGATCATGGAGGGCTAAGAAGAGAGATTGCGTTAAGTAATTCACCTGAAAGGCTACACAACTGACCATTAAAGTAGACGCACGAACACTTTCTGCTCCTCCTATGTTTGGTTATTTGTCGTTCAATTTACATGAAAACTTATGTAGATCTGTGTTAGTATAATATCATAATATACTATACTTTCATTATCCTAATCGTGATACTTTTTAAGTTATGAGAAAAAAACTACTCACGACGTAGGGGTACGAACACTTTCTGTCGTACCTGTAAGTCCTTTTGTAAATCAGCAGCATCCTCTTCACAGCTACCAACACCCAAGACTTTAATATCATTAGCAAATATAGGCAATGTATTACCTATTCTTTCATTTGTGTTCTTAATGTAATTCAAAAAGAGCAAAGGTACTAAGACTGAGCCCTGAAGTACCTCACTTATGATGTTAATTCAGTTTTTTTTTAATTTCGCGCAAATCTACACAAAATAACTCAATTTGATTGAATTACATTTATATCAAACCTCTGCTTTCTTACATCAAACCACTCTTCCATCCAATTAGTTATCTTATCCTCCACACGTATAGAGACAATGTTTTAACAAGTCTTGTATTTGGCGTCTTGACAAATGCTTTTTGAAAATTTAGATACACCTTTATCCTCATTTACATAAGTAGGAACACCTTCAAAGTAATATCAAAATATTATTTGCTCGTACATCTAATTTGCGTATCTTTTTCTATTTCGCGTTTTAATATCAGCTGGCAGTTTATGGAGAAATGTTTTGTTTATAACACTATGTAACACAAATTTTGTTCCTGAATTGTATGTGCTATTTCTTAATTGCTTATGTTGCAAAAGTGCAGAAAATGGCCATTATTCCCTTCAAAATTTGCTTTTGTGACCTGGATAATGAAATTTAGAAATTAACCTAGTTGCTATATAAAAACGAGCAAATTTGCACATTTTCATTTACATAAGGTCTGAATAAAACAGCATATAAATCAAGATGTATATGTATTTATACTAAAGTTACAAAAAAATGTTTAGAAGTGAGTAGTTTTTCGAGATTTGCGAATGTAAATCACTTTCACGTATCAGCCCCCAAATACAGTCTCTCATCATGTTTTCGTTATACGCTTCCAGGTCACACAAAAGTAAAGTTTGAAGAGAAAAATAGGTTTTTTCCATTTACTTCAGTCATAAGTTATTGAGAAATAACACTTTCTGTCCAGGAACAAGAACAAGTAAACATTTTGTTACATAGTGTTATCTCATTTTGTGAGAAATGCTCTTATGTTTATGTTGTGAGTTATTAAGGAAAAATATGTTAAAGTTTCTTATCGTCATTATTATGGTTTAAGTATCATTTACAAGTTGTTTTTTTTTACTTTAAGCCTGTGAGCAAAATGTAAAATTAATAATTGTGAAGTTTCATTCAAAAATTAAATAATCAGAGCAGATTGTGTCATGAAGGCACTGAAATTTTCTAACGCAAAAAATCTCAATAAATTCTTATTTAGATTTGTAAACTTACTTATAGACCATCATGTGAAACTGTGATAGCACAGATAGCCCTCGAGTAGCTTTGTGCGAAATTCCAAAACAAACAAAAATTACTGTATTTAGAAACTGAGTTTTACTCAACATTTCACGCTGGAATAGTTTTTAAAAATCGACAGTTATTACCATGTAAAAGTTTGAGCATATCTCTAGTTAATGATAAGGAAAACTTTAGCACTAATAAATAACTTTTGAAACCAAGTAGCCCCCCAGTGGTACAGCGGTATGTCTGCGGACTCACACCACTATAATTCGGGATTCGATACCCGTGTTGGGCAGAGCACAGACAGTCCATTGTGTAGCTTTGTGCTTAATTCCAAACAATTAAACCAAGTAAATAACTGGAAATCAAACTACTTTACTCTCTGCAACCCCCCGTTAGTACAGCGGTATGTCTACGGATTTACATCCCTAAAATCAGGGGTCAATTTACCTCGGTGGGTTCAGCAGATAGCCCGATGTGGATTTGCAATAAGAAAACACACACACAAACTCTCTGTAAACGTCATGAGTAATTCAACTTTAACTAATTTTTTTCTCTGCTGTGTCAAACCACATCTTATACTGATCTACAGAAAGAATGTCTTAAAATTATTCATGGAAATTCGAAAGTGATTTTATCTTTAGATAAAAAAAATACATTAACACCACTCTATACTAATGCAGCATTCAATACGCTGGACTGCTTTTTTACACATACAGAAATGCAAGAAATTATTTTATGTAATATCTAACAGCTTAACCGCTATAAAAAAACAAAGAAAAACGTAAATCACGTGATTATTCTAGTGGATCCACCAACTTGTTCTCGTACTTAAGGAATTCACTAGTGTATATGTTGTTGTTTTTTATATGGTGTTGCATTTCCTTTTACATTTTCTTATGTTTTCACTTGAGTTTAGACAAGAGTAAATTTTCTTGTAGTCAGTGTTATTATTCACTTAACCTTATATAGATCTTATTTTTCTTTCGCTTTGTTTGTTTGTTTTTGAATTTCGCACAAAGATACACGAGGGCTATCTGCGCTAGCCGTCTCCAATTTAGCAGTGTAAGACTAGAGGGAAGACAGCTAGTCATCACTACCCACCGGCAACTCTAGGGCTACTCTTTTACCAACGAACAGGGGGATGGATCGTACATTATAACGCCCCCACGGCTGAAAGGGCGAGCATGTTTGGTGCGACGGGGATTCAAACTCGCGACCCTGTGGTTGCGAGTCGAACACCTTAACCCACTTGCATGCTTCATGTAATTGATGTTAAGAAACCATTCGCGTGACGAAAGATATGTTATATAACTTCCTCCCAATAGAGTAAACGTATTTACGATGACAACTTAACAAGTATAATACGTTTTTTTTTTACATTTTGAAATGTTAAGAAGACATACATTTAGCTAGCAAAGCTCCATATGAGACAGTAATACATTCAGAGAACACATTCTTATCTCGTTTAAGTTCTACCTGAGATACAGGGACGACTAGCTTTAAGCAAAATTAAAAAACAAAACAAAGAATCTACCAAATATTCGATAATGTTTTGGCACTTTTAATTTTTATTTCTTATTAGATAATATATGTTTCGGTAATGGTCATTTTTAAAGTTGTTTGTGACAAAAGCATCGAATATAAGCATATTTTAGATGAATATTTTCTGTAATTTCTATATTATACAACAAAAGAAAATTTCTAATATAGCATAGTACATAGTGAAGATTATTTAGCAGTGTTACATATAGTGTCCTGATTTAGTAATAATCAAATATTTTCTAATGTGGGGAGCTGACTTGAGATGTTATTGTGATTATAGCCGAGAATATAGCCAAAACCTTAACAAGTGATGAAGCAACGCATTGTAAACATTATACAATTTTAGCTTTATTTCTTATTGAGTTCTCATATTATGCACTTCTATTCGGTTATTCAGAATCAGCTTCATTAATTTAAAACTTACTTTCAAGTTCTGATCTCAGCAGCTGGATTAGTTTGATCAAAAGTTTATATAGTATTTAATAACGTGCTATAACGTTGCAATTTTGCGCGCATTCTGTATTCTATTAATCAGTTTGCCCAAATTTAATCCCTTTTATTCTCTTCCTTTCAATTTCGTATAGAAAAGAGAGAAAAAGCAGAAAAGACAAACAAATTAATTCATCTTTCTTTCAGTCACTCTTAACAACAGTGAAAATAAAACATTATAATTATTAATAACCAAGCTAGAGTTTCTGAAAAATTCAGCATAGAATTGATATGTGTGCCCTTTATATTAACTACAGCAATAAATAAGAAAATAAATATAAATATGGCAGGCTAGGCGAGAAATAATTTGTTGCTTGTGCTTATCCCTGGGTGTGCTTTTCAGTTTATTAACATGGCCTGTTGTGCAATGATAAAAATACTCTCCACATCATGTTTCTTACCAGTGTGATCTGATCCTTCTTCCTATAGCTATTTGAAAACTTCTGTAGAATTACTCTAATTACAGAAAAATTAGTTCCTTGTTTGTTTGTCTGCTTTTACACAAATAATTTCTTCATTGTTAGAACATAGTGTATTAATTTGAAAGTCATTTTACAGTACTTTAGTTTGCTAAACAGTCGATAGTGGCAGTAACTTGGACTTTTTTATTTTTCTTGTTGTCATATCATGCAGCTCTCTGAGTCCATTCCAAGTAGATTTCAGGGCTTAATTATATAATTAATCTGCCTTACATGTTATATAGACTTACGTATCATAGAAGTGTAGTTTTGTTGTTGTGGTCAACGTGATTATCATATTCAAGTACTTTCCCTGATTACTTTCTCAACTCTATGTTAAATCTATACTACTTCAACTGGTTTCTGTAACGAAATAATGTACATGAAATAAGTCGGGTAAAAATATTGTATAATTTTACTTCGGATGAGGATCAGGGTATCATGTATTTCCGATTGCAGCTTTTATGTAAGTCGAACTGACTGAGTTTCGTTTTAAAGACAGGCTGTTAGAATCTTTGTAACAGCAAAATATGAAAAAATGATAATAAAAACTGACTAAAGAAAGAAAGCAGAGCTGGTGATATCGTGTAAGATTTCATCTTAACAAGTCACTGAAAACTTTCTTTTCTTCATCAAGTGGATAGGAACCTCGATTCGCAATCAGCTGTGAATTGGTTATAATGTTACTGTCAATTCCACTATTTATTGTTAAAGAGTAATCCAAGAGCTGGTAGTAATGTTACAAATAACGATTTGACTTGGAAAGATTTACAAACTTACAAACAATATTGAGTCTTCAATCTGGTTTGAAGCTGAATATTTTATCGACGGTTAACCATGAGCGAATTAGTTTCGAGTTCATATCACAACAGTTCACTTAACGGGAAGAAACTACCTCTCTATTCCTGGCTTGTTTCACCTGAAGTTTTCACAACCAAAGTTATACAGGGTGTTCGGAAAGTCACTGTGCAGTTTTGAAAGCAGCGATAGCAGCATTCATTCAGTCTATTTTAAGCCAGCAACTGATAGCGGTGTTTAGAAACAAAATAAGAAGGATCCAGGCCTGTATTGATGCCAACGGGGGTCACTTTCAACATTGTTTATAATTTTCATTCATATTTACCTCCTGTATTCTATATTGAAACATGTCTGTTAATAAATATATAAGTGCACAGTGACTTTCCGAACACCCTGTAGCTCTTATCCTAGCGTAACCTTTGAAACTATGGTGTAACCAGGACGATTGTTTTTTTGTTTTGGCGCAAAGCTACTCGAGGGCTATCTGAATTGTTAAAGAGTAGCCCTAGAGTTGCCGGTGGGTAGTGATGACTAGCTGTCTTCCCTCTAGTCTTACACTGCTAAATTGGAGACGGCTAGCGCAGATAGCCCTCGTGTATCTTTGTGCGAAATTCAAAAAACAAACAAACAAAGCGAAAGAAAAATAAGATCTATATAAGGTTAAGTGAATAATAACACTGACTACAAGAAAATTTACTCTTGTCTAAACTCAAGTGAAAACATAAGAAAATGTAAAAAGGAAATGCAACACCATATAAAAAACAACAACATATACACTAGTGAATTCCTTAAGTACGAGAACAAGTTGGTGGATCCACTAGAATAATCACGTGATTTACGTTTTTCTTTCTTTGTTTTTTTATAGCGGTTAAGCTGTTAGATATTACATAAAATAATTTCTTGCATTTCTGTATGTGTAAAAAAGCAGTCCAGCGTATTGAATGCTGCATTAGTATAGAGTGGTGTTAATGTATTTTTTTTATCTAAAGATAAAATCACTTTCGAATTTCCATGAATAATTTTAAGACATTCTTTCTGTAGATCAGTATAAGATGTGGTTTGACACAGCAGAGAAAAAAAATAGTTAAAGTTGAATTACCCATGACGTTTACAGAGAGTGTGTGTGTGTGTTTTCTTATTGCAAATCCACATCGGGCTATCTACTGAACCCACCGAGGTAAATTGACCCCTGATTTTAGGGATGTAAATCCGTAGACATACCGCTGTACTAACGGGGGGGGGGGTTGCAGAGAGTAAAGTAGTTTGATTTCCAGTTATTTACTTGGTTTATTTGTTTGGAATTAAGCACAAAGCTACACAATGGACTGTCTGTGCTCTGCCCAACACGGGTATCGAATCCCGAATTATAGTGGTGTGAGTCCGCAGACATACCGCTGTACCACTGGGGGGCTACTTGGTTTCAAAAGTTATTTATTAGTGCTAAAGTTTTCCTTATCATTAACTAGAGATATGCTCAAACTTTTACATGGTAATAACTGTCGATTTTTAAAAACTATTCCAGCGTGAAATGTTGAGTAAAACTCAGTTTCTAAATACAGTAATTTTTGTTTGTTTTGGAATTTCGCACAAAGCTACTCGAGGGCTATCTGTGCTAGCCGTCCCTAATTTAGCAGTGTAAGACTAAAGGGAAGGCAGCTAGTCATCACCACCCACCGCCAACTCTTGGGCTTCTCTTTTACCAACGAATAGTGAGATTGACAGTCACATTATAACACCCCACTGCTGAAAGGGCGAGCATGTTTGGTGCGACGGGGATTCGAATCCGCGACTTTCAGATTATGAGTCGCACGCCTTAACACGCTTGGCCATGCCGGGCCCAAATACAGTGGCACCTCGGTTCTCGAACGACTCCCTTCTCGAACAATTCGGTTTTCGAAAATATTGTTTGAGAAAAAAGGTCTCGGTTCCCAAACCAAGCTGTCGTGGCCCGAACCCCCGAACTAACCCGACTGATGACCCGAACGACCCTTCGACCATTTTCGGCCCACGCCAAGCTGGCCCCAAACATTTTACCTGCACCTGTCGTTCAGTCCACATCCCCGCTAAAATCTGCTGTGAACGTTCTCGTTTTTCTTTTGTTGTTGTAGTTTTTCTTAATATTCTGATTAAATAAGCCACTATGATGTCAAAAAAGGATAATGAAAGCAGCAAACCAAAAAGAAAAGTTGCTAGAGCAACAATAGAGGTGAAAAAAGATCTCATAGCGAACTATGAGAGTGGTGTTTGCGTGTCTAACCTTGCTACAGTTTGGTATGGCACCATACTGAAAAACAAATAGGTCATCAAAGGAGCTGATGTTGCAAAAGGAGTGACAGTGCTTACGAAACAAAGATCACAAACAATGGAAGAGGTAGAAAAACTGTTGTTGATTTGGATAAAGGAAAAACAGTTAGCTGGTGATAGCACTTCTGAGACCATCATTTGTGAGAAAGCAAAGCAGTTGCATGCTGACCACCAGAAAAACACCCCTGGAACGAGTGCTGATACAAGTGATGCCTTTACGGCTAGTAGGGGGTGGTTTGAAAAATTTAGGAAGAGAAGTGGCATACAAACTGTGGTGAGACATGGGGAAGGTGCCAGTTCTAACAAAGACACTGATGATAAATTTGTTAGGGAATTTAAGGACTATGTAGAAGCGTGTTAAGGCGTGCGACTCGTAATCTGAGGATCACGGGTTCGCATCCCCGTCGCGCCAAACATGCTCGCCCTTTCAGCCGTATGGGCGTTATAATGTGACGGTCAATCCTACTATTTGTTGGTAAAAGAGTAGCCCAAGCGTTGGCGGTGGGTGGTGATGACTAGCTACCTTCCCTCTAGTCTTACACTGTTAAATTAGGGACGGCTAGCACAGATAGCCCTCGAGTAGCTTTGTGCGAAATTCAAAAACAAACAAGGTTTTATTCCTCAACAAGTGTTCAACTGTGATGAGATAGGTCTCTTTTGGAAGAAAATGCCAAAGAGGACCTACATTACCAAGGAGAGAAGTCACTGCTAGGACGCAAGCCAATGAAAGACAGACTAACTCTATTGTTATGTAGTAATGCAAGTGGGGACTTAAGCCTTTGCTTGTGTACCATTCCGGGAACCCAAGAGTTTTTAAGAAAAATAATGTCCTGAAAAGTAAACTAAATGTCATGTGGAGGGCTAATAGTAAAGCATAGGTAACCAGGCAATATTTTATGGAGTGAGTCCATGATGTGTTTGCCCCAAGTGTAAAGAATTACTTCACGGAAAAACAGTTGCCATTCAAGGCCCTTCTTGTGATGGACATTGCACCTGCTCACCCACCAAACTTGGAAAACGGGTTGGTGGAGGAGTACAGTTTCATTACGGTGAAGTTCTTGCCCCCTAACACGACTCCTCTCATTCATCCCATGGACCAACAGGTCATATCAAACTTTAAAAAACTCTACACCAAACCACTGTTTCAAAGGTGCTTTGAAGTGGTCTAAGTGGCTTCTGACACAGAGTTAACACTCAGAGAGTTCTGGAAAAATCACTTTAATATTTTCTATTGCTTGAGGATCATAGACAAAGCCTGGAGGGAAGTTTCTTTGAGGTCCATGAACTCAGCCTGGAAGAAATTGTGGCCAGACTCAGTAGCAGATAGAGACATTGAAGACTTTGAGTCTGAGCCTATTGTCGAGGATATTGTCTCACTAGACAAGTGTATGGGCTTGAATGTGAATGATGATGATGTGGAGGAGTTGGTGGAAGACCACAACACTGAGCTCACCACGGAAGAACTCCAAGACCTTCAGAAGTAGCAGCAATAGAAGGCAACTGAGGAAGTGTCTTCAGATGAGGAGGAGGGAAGGGAGGATGTTCCGAGTTCACGAATCAAGGAAATATGTGGAAAATGGGGAGAGTTACAAAGTTTTGTGGAAAAGTTTCACCCTGACAAAGCTGTAGCAAACTGCAGCATAAACCTTTTCAATGACAATGCCATGTTTTACTTCAGAAACATTTTAAAATGCAGGCAGAAACAAACCTCATTAGACAAGTTTTTAGTGAGAAATAGATCCAGTGAGTTTCAAGCAGGTTGTAGCGGTGCAAAGAGACAGAAAAGAGAAAGAACCCCAGAAGGAGAGTTACCTGACGTTTTTATGGAAGGTGACTCCCCTTCCAAACAATAATAACCTTCCTACTCTCCACATTCCTCACCACCTTTCACTTACGCCATCAGCTCTCCTCAGCACAGGTAAAGTGCAGTTAAATTTTCATTTATTGTTTTTTTATTGTGTTTATAGTTTTTGTGGTTGACTTTATGCATGTAAGTTTTATTATACAGGTTTATTATTATATAAGCAATATTTTTACTTAAAATGCTTCATAATGCGAAACTTTTGGAGGTCTGTAACGAATTAATTTAATTTACAGCATTTCTTATGGGAAAATTGATTCGGTTTTCGAACAGCCTTCTGGAACGGATTAAGTTCGAAAACCAAGGTACCATGGTAATTTAAATGTAGTGCTTTCTTTCTTACAAGTGTTAAAATTTGCTCAATTGTAAACTCACGAGTAATATGCAGATCTCTGTACTCTGTTTCGAATGTTTGATCAAATTAGGTGCTCGTTTAAGAAGCGCCACCTAGTGGCCCAGCGGTAAGTATGTAGACTTACAACGTTAAAACCCTTGAATAAAAAAGCACAAACAATGTTGCTCTGCTCCAAAAAACGTACTCAAACCAAAACTTTGAGAAACAGACATGTTTGAGTTAAATGTTCGAACTTCATTTTGTATAGAATTCAAACTTAACAGGTAAGTATTTCTCATTTTCTTCAAGGGATAGAATAATAAACCTAACGCTCAATAAATTATTATAATTTCACCTCTTTTCTTGGGCTTTACTTGTTCTAATGGTTTATGTTTCGGACTGCATTACTGGATCAAAGTTTCGAAGCACGCTTTCAGCTGGATTGGAGGGGAGATATTAGTGTGTTAGCCCGTTACGCTATATATTTATAGAAGTAACATAATAAACGGATAATTCAGACTAGTTGCCTTACCTCTGGTCAGTCAGTAATTATAGATAACGTAACACAATTATTTGAGGACAGCATGGGACCTATTGGTCCATCTCGGCCATTCCATCCTTTAAATTAGACTAAAACTATTAATGAACAATTTAAAAAAAATATGACAAAAGAAATCTTAAAGTTATCCCTTGTTATCGATACAATTATCATCCTTTCTTTTAAACACACTTAAAGTTATTGCCCTCACAATATCCAAAGACAATCCATTGGTCAATCTGACATTTGCGAATGGTTTCTTAAAAATCAATGCTATGAAGCATACAAATAATTTAGTCACAAGAAATCAGTTTGTATATAACTCATTATTATTTTTTCACTAATAATTTGTAATAAACTTTATTATAAATTATATTGTTACTTGTATATTAAAGTATACTTGTGTTAGGAAAGAAAATTGAGTCCATCAGTCTTGTTGGTAAACATTATAACTCTAATATACGTCGAGATTCAATTAACTTCTAAATTCAAATTCAAGTTTCCGGTTATATAAAATCGTAAGACATAACATAATAAGACGGAGATTATAATACCTAACAGCCAAAATATTTCCAACGAAAGATTTTCTATTAGTGAAACCATGTTGACTATCTAATAAAATTCTAAAGTTTGTTAAGTGACTTTGGTGTTGTTGTTTTTGAATTAAGCACAAAGCTACACAATGGGTTATCTGTGCTCTGCCAACCACGGGTATCGAAACCCGGATGTTAGCGTTGTAAGTCCGCAGACATACTGCTGAGCCACTGAGAGGCAATGACTTTGCAAAGTACATTTTGTAAGATTTTTCCAAAACAAGTAACGTATGGTTAATTGGCTTATAATTAATGGGGCAATTTTATCATCTTCCTTCAATAGAGGAGTTACATTGGCTAACTTTCATTTTTCTGGTACCTCCCAACTAATTAAGTACTTACAAAAAACACAGAAAGAGTTGAAAATGGTTCACACATTCATTTCTTAACTTCCTGACATGACTAGGTAGTCAGGGCGCTTGACTCGTAATATGAGGGTCGCAAGATCGAATTCCCTTTGCACCAAACATGATCATTCTTTCAGATGTCGGTGCGTTATAATGTGACGACCAATTCCACTATTCGTTGGTAAAAAGTAGCCCAAGTTTTGGCGGTGGGTGGTGATGACTTGCTGCCTTCTCTCTAGTTTTACAGTTCTAAATTAGGGACGTTTAGCGCAGATAGCCTTCGTGTTGTTTGGCGCGAAATTCAAAACAAATCAAACTTTAAGAGTTGTCTTTAGGAGTTTGCTTATTGTTGAGAGAACAAGACAGGCAGATTTTTTAAAACTCCTAAGAAGTACGTAGCGGGCTCTCCTGAAGTTGATTAATATATATCGCATATCTAGGCGATACACCAGTAAGCAGCTTCCAACACGACAGGAAAAAAAACACAAACATACTTAGAACATCAAAAAATCTCAAGCTACACCTTCTTGACGACAGCGCGTGTCGGGGCTGAGAAGACGTCGCCGGATACAACAAGCGGGTCCGACGACATGACGTCGAAAGAGGAATTTCAAGATCCGGAATCAACAAGCGCCCTGCGTACAAAACAAAGTAAGTCTAGTAATGTAGGCGGCTCAAAACTAAATACTGACTTAAGTAATAGTAATTCTTCATCCCGAATGGCATTTTCCACTGAAGCAAAAAAACAGCTATCAATAATAGACAAAGATAACTAGACTTTTCACTAGTTTAGTGGATTAACAGATAAACAGCCCGGGCATGGCCAGGTGGTTAAGGCACTCGACTCTAATCTGAGGGTTTCGGGTTAGAATCCCCTTCACACCAAACATACTCACCCTTTCAGCCGTGGGAGCGTTATAATGTAAAGGTCAGTCCCACCATTCGTTGGTAAAAGAGTAGCTCAAGAGTTGGCGGTGAGTGGTGATGAATAGCTTCCTTCTCTCTAGTCTTACATTGCTAAATTAGAGAGGTCTAGCGCAGATAACCCTCGTGTAGCTTTGCGCGAAATTCAAAACAAACAAATAAGCCTATCTAGTGATGATGCAAATTGTTATGAGAGAAATTATATATTTGCACCAAGTGTATATGTAGATCGTGCATGGACATTGCCCTGATAGGAATCTGAGTAAGTACGGATTACTCAATGCAACGGAAGGAAGAAGAAGTCGACAAAACCTGACTCTCCCGGGTATACAAACACAAATACCCAAATAACGATAAGAGAGAAAGCTGTATTTACCCTTAATATAGTTAAAGAAATTCTTAAAGTTAATTTAATATTTTCAGCAAACATTTTCTCATGGATTTTTTTATAAAATCTTAATTTTCTATTTCACCAACTTTCTCGATCTTCTATAGTCTTCCGAACCTCCATTCATAACAATCAATTTTAATTTATTATGATTTTATTTTCATTATTTGATCTTTTATAAACTTCGACCTAGTGTTTTTATTTGCAGCTACATTTTATATATATAAAGAACATCTTTTCTTTGAACTTTATTTATGTGTAAAATTTTCATGTCTGACCATGTCTTCAAGTACCTCACCTGCCCAATTCGCAACAGGAATGCTTGTAGCTTCCCTTCAAAATTTGCTTTTCTTGAGATTTCTAATCAAAATATCATTATTCCTTATCTCCACAAGCAACGAAAACATTGAATCTAATAATTCAGTGATCACTTATCTCCACAAGCAACGAAAACATTGAATCTAATAATTCAGTGATCACTTACACCCAGATGTTCTCCAGTTTCCACCTTCTCGATCATTTCTATATTTGAAGTCAACAATAAATCTAAAATAGTATTGTTTCTAGTAGGTTTCTTATTGATAAAAAAACATCATCATGAGCAGTTTCCAAAAACGTTTTTCCTTCACGGTTTAACTCTAGCGTTTCCCAATCAATATGCTTGTTATTAAATCGCCCATAATTATACTTCATTATAATTATTACTTCATTAGGAAAGGATATGCCTGATATTAAAATCATCTAAAATTGTAACGTCATTAGGGATGGCTATGCCTAAAATGGAACCTTTGACGTTAACGCTTAGATTATTCGCAGCATATTGCACCGTTCATGTTGAAAACAGCAATATCTCAACTTATCGTAAAATAAAATTGTGAAATGGTTTCAAACATATTTGTTATCTCGTAAACATGTGTTTTTTTTCTGGTTTATTAATAGAAATGCGCTTCTGTTTTTTTCGAAAGTAATCAATTAAAAATTATTTTAATGTCAGTTATGGCAAATATCAGGTCATCCCTTAAGTAACGTCCGATTTTAGGTTGGGAACAAGGGAAAGGATTTCAAATGCTTTTAATGTTACTTAATCAATACTGTATGTTCCATTATTATTCATTACTTCCTGCCAACGATTCACAAGCTTCTAAATGCCACTTCCATAAAATTCTTGAAGTTTGAGGGAAAATAATGTAGATAGGGTAGTTTTGACATCTTCATGTGTTCCAAGCTCTTTCCCATCAAGATAGTTATGTAAACTTTGGAATAGATGATAATCAGATGGGGCAAGATCTGGAGAATAAGGAGGATTTGGAAGTTTCTCAGTCTAGCTCTTCAATCTTTACTGTAATGTGATCCTTGCTGTATGGGGCCGTGCATTATCCTGATGTAGTTTGGTTTGGTTTTGTTTTTAGAATTTTGCGCAAAGCTATACAAGGCTATCTACTGTGGCCGTCCCTAATTTAGCAGTGTAAGACCAAAGGGAAGGCAGCTAGTCATCATCACCCACCGTCAACTCTTGGAATACTTTTTTACCAACAAATAGTGGGATTGACCTTCGCGTTATAACGTCCTCATGGCTGAAAGAGCGAGTATGTTTGGTGTTACAGGGATTCAAACTCGCGACCCTCGGATTACTAGTCGAATACCTTAACCACCCGGCCATACCGAGCCCAAGTGAAAATGAATAAAACATTTTAAGTTCACTATAAAGTAAAGAAAAAAATAATGACTTATTTGTTTTAAGACTGTTGAACAAAATTTAACAAAGGACTATTTGAATTTAAATAACCTTGATTTTGAACTGAAAGACTAGGTAGACATGGGCTACTCTTATCTAGACGAATCATAAGGATGTGACTTCACTGTTATAACGCACCTACGGCCTCCAAGTGAATCACATTTTCTGCGACAACAGGACGTAAACCATAAATTATCGGATTCACGTTCGACTATTCTAAATGCTCTGGGCCACTCCCGGCCCGCGTACTGTTGGATTTTCAAATCTTTTTATAAGAAATTTATTATAAAGAGTAATTCGTGAAACCCACTTGAAGTAAAAATGTATCTCAGAATAGTTGATATGAGTCTTAACACTTTTACTAAAAGTAAGCAGAGGAAAACGTTTTGAACTTCTGAATTCATCTTTAGGTTTATTTCAACCTTCTGAGGTTAACCTGAAGATGACCTAAGAAGGTAGAAACGTTGTTCTCTGCTTTATTTTGGTAAAAGTGTTAATACCCATATCAACTGTTCTGAGATACATAATTACCAAGAGCTTCAGCCAACTGAGAAATTAATGAAACTTTTAAAATAACGAGTTTATTTTGAATGGTAGTTATTGTGATAATTAATGAACAGTAAGTTTTATTCTAAGTTACAATTAGTCTTTCTTGACTTTGTTATAATTCTACAGTTATGTTATACAGATTAATGTTCACAAGCAGTTTACTTGAAACATATTTAGAGCCATCGTATGTTGGCTTTCCTTACGCTCTCGCAAAAGTTAAAGTCTGTCCGGTACACATATATGCAAGAATAGGATTGAACACCTAATTTTGACTTTGCGTTGCATTGGTTGAATACCTTTCTATGGATGTATTACCTTCAGCATCTATACTTATTGCTTGCAGTATTTCAAGTGTAAAGAGTGCTTCCGTTACTGTCAGACCAGCACACCTTCAAGAAGTTAAACTATTTCTTCATCATTCTGTCTAACTTGCTTATGTTTTAACTTTTTACGAGTCATTGACCTTTTAAATTATATCTAACTCTTTTATCCGAATTTTGGAGATTGTTTCGTTTTAACGATATTTATTTTTACAATAATTTTACCTTGACATTTGTACCGGTTGCTTGGCGCAGATAGCCAAATTGCTTTGCGCCAATAAACACCAACCAACCAGTTCTTCACCTATCTGTTCTAACTGCGCAATTCCAAACAAATCAGAAGAGCTCGACTCCAGTCACTTTTATATGTTGAAACAGACAAAGTAGAAGCGAGTCATGTACAGGAACAACAGTCGAAGAATCTTTAATGGTGTTTACTTGTTCTATGATAGGATTTTTTTTTTTATACTGACGAATAGTATCCGTCAGAAAACAAATTATTCGGTAATTTCCTTGGCTGCGTTACTTACATGTTTCTTTTTCGTGATATATAGATCAAGAGTTTTCTGTTCTGCTAATAACTTAATGGAGTTACATAAAGACTTCTAGACTTAAACTAACCTTGAATATAAGAAATTATAATCTTCTCTGAAACCTTCTCTTGTCTTTCTTCTCTCTTTCGAGCACCTCGGTAAAAGATAAGTTGATTAACTGAGCCTAGAAACAAGTTTTGAAGTTGTTTGCCGTCTTCAAGTCAGCAATGAAAACTTTAAAACGTATCATAAAAGCAAGTAAGATTCATTATATGTAACCCTAACAAACGTTACATTCAGCTAGTTTTCTTTCTTGGCCATTGATAAACTGTTTAGAGGCATGTTTGATGCAGGTAATTTTAAGCGCTTTACTGCTACGTGGGTAATAACAAAGTGAAAATTATTGTAGAATCCAAAATACTTTTATAATTACTACCTCAAATTTACTCATGTTCAATGTATTCACTATTTGATTTTTGATGGCGAATTGGATCAAACTTATATTTCTAACACACTACCTTTCCAGTCCTTTTCAAGTATTATTTATCTGTCTACAGTGAATAAACTAAGCTTAAGCGGCTCAACGATAGTCTTCAAGACTTATAATGTTCGCATTTGGAGGTTCGATCCCTGCGATGGGACCAACACAGATAGCTCATTGTGTAGTTTTACCTTTCATTAAATTAACGTACTCCAAGAACTTTGATTTATCAATTTATTTCCGAAAATAATTTATTTTTATTATGTACCTCTGAATCAGTAGGCAGCTACAGTCGTCACCTATTCCTTAAACCGTGCTGAGATTAAAATAAAAGTTCTAATCGTGCTACAATGCAAGTAACATTGATATCTTTTAATCTAGGTATGATACACTTTTAGAGGATAGAAAGATTGAATTGGGCTCTCTTATTAATAGCGTAGAGTTGCTTGTTGTTTATTATTAAGCACAAAGCTACACAAAGTGCTGTCTGTGATCTGCTCACCACGGATATTGAAACCCGGCTTGTAGCGGCATAAGTTCGCAGATATATTGATGTGCCACTAAGGTGGGGGAAGTAATGTAGAGAAGACTTTGTGAGAGTTGCAAAATAAGTTTGAAAAAGCTATCGCTTATTAAGAAATGTTGAAGAGAAAATATTGTGATTAAAACTGTGGCCATTTCTTCATTTTATTCAATTGTCCGTTTTTCACACCACATAAAGCGGTGCACTTCGTGTGTTGAGGTACAAATATGAAATGAAAACTACAGCAAGGATAAGTCTGTTATAAAACGTTTGTGTATTTACTTTATTTATATGTATACACAGCACAAGGAATGTTACTTCCATT